>NC_134406.1:66757816-67059066 GCF_038048845.1 Mixophyes fleayi
GAGTCCTTAATAAATGTATGAGCCTCTCAAAGCCACCTAGAGAGGTTGTTCATTCAGGAAAAAGGAGAATTTGGAAGGAATAACCCATAGGAGAAATCAGGTTCTAAAGAACGACATTTCTATTTAAAATGCTTGTGTCAACAACTGTTCTGTAATCAAATAATATTTGCACAGGTATAAATCTAAGAAAGGCATGCCAGATAACAGCACTGAAAGGAGCACACAAATACTTCATAGCTTTATTGTTACACTGAAATTTAAAGTGGATCTAAGACATGCCCTACTCCAACTATAAATCTGTCCCCACATTTTACATTTGCCCTTCCCTCCAATGCAACATAGTTTTGCCAAGGTGCAAAGTTACTCCTTTTTTTTTTTTTTTTGCTTTGCTCTCCTTAATGACTCAGGCCCTTAGTGTTCGGTAGCCTACTTGCTTTGTCTGAAACCAAGCAGAGTTTATGCTTTTTTAGTTTTTCAGAAACTGTGCATACTTGTAACCCAGCCAATTTCCCTGAACTGTCTATAACAGGCTGTACGAGATTTATCCACCCAAATATTGATGTGTTTTATCTTAAATAATTTTAAATAATAAGAATTCTAAACATATGAGCTGTTAAAATGCAACATTCCAATACATTTAATTCTACATTTTAAAAATACAGCTCTGAATTTCCAGGATACTTACTGAAAGCAAACTGATATTTTGTGGTACAGTACAATTATTTTTCGTTTATCAAATTAGTGGTCAGGAATTTTGAGATTTGCTGGTTGAAAAAAAATGAGTGTGTTTCACTGCTCTTCTGTTTAATTCTTTGTGAATATACACTAAATGTGAAGCATGGCATGAAAATGCAGATGATTGTCAAAATTCCCCTTTTAGCAATTAAAAAACTTACTATACACACTCACCACCAAAGTGCAATGAACAATATAAAACATACTTGCCTACTCTCCCGGAATTTCGGAAGACTAGGCATCCTCCCGGGTCGTTGTGGAGGTGGGAATTAATGACGCAATTTTGCGTCATGTTTCATCCCGCAGCGCCAGTTCTGCTTACAAAAAGTGGCCCACTGGGCGCACGCTTTCCAATGTCATGAATACAACTTTCATAAGAGGGGACGGGCCATGGTGATGCCCTCTCATACACTTGTCACGTGACCTCCCTGCCAAGTTCTCCGGGAGGGGAGTTTTTAAAAGTGGACAAGCATGATATAAAATGTATGTTGTTTTCTTTCACCTTGCTCCACAGTTTATTACCTTACTTTAAATACTTTAATTTGCCATTTTAAAATATAGCGCACAGACAGGAGCTACAGGTACATATTTATTTTTACAAAGAAACTCACAACATACTAAATAGTGTTAATATAAAGTGTGGGTGGAAATCTTCTTTGATCATATGTTCATATGCACAACAATGAAAAATGTATTTTTAAAATCAATGCTGTTGTATTTTCTGTCCTTTTATACTGTTTTATCACCTATCTATACTTTTACTATAATTATTTATGGTGGCTGTATCTGCCTAGTGGTCAAATGTCATTAATGCATGCAAGTTAGGAGGCAGGTGCACTGACTGATGTGTGTGGTAAGATTAGAAGCAACTAAATGTTGCACAGTAAAATGGTCAAGTCTAGGTGGAACACATGAACTCATCAAATCTCCAAAACGGGGTTTCTTTTACAGAATGTGAAATTGTCAGTGGATATAAAAAGTCTACAAACCCTTATTGAAATTACAGGCGTTTGTGATATAACCTGGACACAACTTCAGCTTTGAATACAACGTACACACACTTGTGACTTTTTCAATCACGAGTTACGCTTACGTTTGCGTTCCACTCTGAATTCGGCCCAGTGTGCTATGATATGTATGGACGAAATAAGCGCATTTAACATATATGTAGCATACATTTGTCACTTAAATTTAAGGCAGCCCAGTTGTCCTGTTATTGTTAGGAGTTATATGAAACATGAATGAGAGGCAAATAAGCAGCATATTGAGAGAAAAACATAAAGGGCCTGAATTATTAAGGATCTTAACAGTGGCGCACGCAGGGGGGGTTTCTGGTTTCCCAGAAACCCCTCCCCTCCGGGAACCAACGGTACTCCACAGCAGCCGCGGCGCTGTCAAAGAAGCGTCCGCGGCAGTGCTGTATTGTAGTATAATACAGCACTGCCGCGGATGCTGCTTGACAGCGCCGCGGCTGCTGTAGAATTCAGACTCGCTGAAATGGAGCTGCTGCGCTCTCTCTCTCGCTCTATTTTTTTTTTCCCGGGGGGGCAGAAACCCCCCCTTCTAAATCCTGCGTTCGCCTCTGCTTAACTTACGAAACTTCTTATTTAAGTCTCCTGGACAAAACCATGTTACAATGCAAGGGGTGCAAATTAGTATTCTGTTTTGCACATAAGTTAAATACTGACTGTTTTTTCATGTAGCACACAAATACATGATAGTTTATTTGTACACTGAAATTTAAAGTTGATATTTGTGTGCTACATGAAAAAACAGTCAGTATTTAACTTAAGTGCAAAACAGAAAACTAATTTGCACCCCTTGCATTGTAACATGGTTTTGTCCAGGAGACTTAAATAAGAAGTTTCTTAAGTTAAGATCCTTAATGAATCAGGCCCAAAAAGTTTAAATCAATAATGGGTTCAGGCCAAATGTAATAGCAGATTATATTATGCAGTCCAATCACCCAAACTGCAGATCGAACACACTGGAAGCGCAGGTGAAGGCGTGAACATATGTATGCAATGATCCGTAACATTAGGTGACATTACGCATATATAGATGAGCTATGTGAGTCTTGTTCTTTGTAAGTGACTCTAACCAGAAGGCTTCCAGGAACTAAGTAAGCAACAAAATAAAAACGGGATGTTCTTTTATCTAGTAAAATTTAGTTTAAAACAAAATACTGAAACTTAAAACATGATGGACAGGCGCCGATGTTGATTTTAGGAGCCAAAAAAAAGACTCATCATCATTCTTGTGGGAGCTGCGCCCATCAAAATACAGGTTGGATCTTTTTTTATTATGAACACTTGCTTGATCTAATACAACTCTGTAAAGCTGATTTAATGCTTTGTCCATTGGGTCTAGAATTGCAGATTACAATTTATTTTCACAGTTCACACCGAATGATGTCTTCGACCTGTGAGTGTATAGATTGGGGCTAAAACAGTTGCTGTAGATAAAGCATACATGCCCACTCTCCCTGAATGTTCGGGAGACTCCTGAATTCCGGGTAGGTCTCCTGGACTCCCAGGAGAGTAGGGCATTCTCTCACATCTGCCCACTTCCTAGTGTAGCAGGCAGAATTTGGAACTTCCATGTCACGATTATAAGAGAATTACATCATTTGGTCCAGCCCCCATTGTAAAATGACGCAATTGCGTCATGGGGCGGGGCTAAAATGACAGTCCCGTCCTTACACGGCCACTCCCCATGGATCTCCCGAACTCCATCTTTCTAAACTTGGCAAGTATGAGATAAAGCCTGTGTTATTCTGAGTTCATAATAACCTATTTTTCCTGAAACTTCTGCCCACATGGATAACATTTTCACAGCCAACTGTGGTGTAATGTTATTGGAGTTCAATATATTTTAAGTGTTGGTGATCAAATGCATTAAAATGATGTAAAAATGAACCTAAATAAACTTATCTGGCTTATTAAAAGCAAACTGTGAAGGAAATAGTAAGAAATGAATGAATTGTAAGGAATAAATGTATAAATTCATCTGGAATTACATAGACACAGCAAAATCATCACTTTTAACGAATGCAATAGCATACTGGGCTATTGTATTAATATTTTTGTCAGCATCTTTTCCATAAAATACATTTGGAAGACTTTAAGAAAGATAGATAATTAGCATATTTGAAAAAAATAATGAAGCTTTAAACAACCCAGAGACAATTTACAGGTTTGGCAGTTATTTAAATTATTCATTCCTAATGTTTTTCCACAAGCCGTAAATGGCGCAAAGGATGGCCATTTATAAATAGGTTTTTTTTTCTGCTTCCATAGCAAAAAACAACCCACATTTTTATACAATTAATGCAAATATACGGTTTTCCTATTATGGGGCAAACATTACTTAAAACTGCACTTATAGGCAGAAGGAAAAAAAAATTACCAGACTGGGGGCTCTGGTAACTTCTCCCCTCTACTTGTAAGTCCAGGTGGTATATTAATTAACTTCGGGTTTGAAAAAGTGGAGATGTTGCCTATAGCAACCAATCAGATTCTAGCTGTCATTTTGTAGAATGTACTAAATAAATGACAGCTAGTATCTGATTGGTTGCTATAGGCGACATCTCCACTTTTTCAAACCCGCAATTTAGTAAATATACCCCAGTTGTCCATTTTATTTGCAGTTGTATTTATGTGGTAGGTTCACTTAAAAGTGAAGTTTTGTAATAGAAGTGTTTTCTATTACAGACCTCCACTTTCAAGTGAACCTATTGCGTAAATACAACTGCATGTCAAAAGACATCTGACCAGGCACCATTCAAAATAACACGTTACATTTACAGTGTCACATTTATAAACACTGGTGCAAACTAGAATCTTATTCCACATCCCAGTTACAGTATATTGGAATTTTGGCTCACAGCTATTTACAGCACAATAGAATCTTGGCCCTCAGCTCACTTACAGTACAATAGAATCTTGGCCCACAGCCCATTTACAGTTCAATAGAATTTTGGCCCACAGCCTGTTTACAGTGCAATAAAATCTTGGCTCTTAGCCCATTTACAGTGCTATAGAATCTTAGCCCACAGGCTAGCTACAGTACTATAGAACCTTGGCCCACAGCCCATTTACAGTAGAATACAATAGAAATTTAGTACCAGAGCCTATTTATAGCACAACGGTATCTTGACCCACACCTATTTAAAGTACAATATAATCTTAGCTCACATCCCATTAACAGTATAATGGAATTTTGGCTCGCAGCTGTATACAGCACAATAGAATCTTTTCCCACAGTTCCCTTACAGCATACTTGCCAACTCCCCCCAGTATGTCCGGGAGACTCCCGGATTCCGGGTGGATCTCCCGGACTACCTGGAGGGTATTAAAATCTAGGCTCTTAGCCCATTAACAGTAAAATAAAATCTTAGCCCACATGATAGTTACAGTGCAATAGAATCTTGGCCCACAGCCCATTTACAGTAGAATACAATAGAATATTTATAACGGAGCCCGTTCACAGCACAGTAGAATGTTGTCCCCACCTATTTATAGTACATCAGAATCTGGTCTCTCAGCCTATTCACAGTACATTAGAAACTTGGCATGTAGCCCATTTACAGTATATTAAGATTGTTGCCCACGATACACTTACAGTACAATAGAATCTTGGCCCACAGACCATTTACAGTAGAATACAATACAATAATTATAACGGAGCCCATTCACAGCACAATATAATCTTGCTCTCAACCTATTTAAAGTACAGTATAATTTTGGCCCTCTGCCTATTTACAGTACATTAGAATTTTGGCTTGTAGCCCATTTACAGTATAATAGAATCTTTGCCCACAACCTGCTTATAGTACAATAGAATCTTTGCGCAGCTATGGAATCTTGGCCCATAATCCATTTACAGTACAATAAAATCTTGACTCGTAGCCTATTTAAAGTACAGTAGAAACTTGGCACACAATTTTATAAGTGTGTAGCAGAAAATGGAGAGTGAATCCATAAATGTGTTTTCCATGACTGGGTTCTGTATATAAAAAAATGGTTAATTATCATCAGATTAACAGTTCTTAAATACAGAAGATAAATGCTCATCACCAAATTTCAATATATTTGAATTGCAAAACAGTAAATAAGAATTGCTTTCAATAATACCATTAAAGAGGCCAAAACAGACATCCATAATGATTTATGTCCTAAATTTTGATGGAAAAAATAATGTATAATCATCTGAATTAAAATATATTGCATCATTTTGCATGATGAATTGTTGACTTATACCATATTTTTACTTTGGCTGAATATTGTGTTTATTACAATTAAGACCTAGTAATATTTTAATACACATAATTATCTCCCCAATGGAAACCTGGGATGCACTAATCATCCAATTAATGGAACAGGACTGGAAACACCCCAGCAAGTTGGGGGAGAACAGCTTTGACAATAAGGATGGCCTGCTGGCCCCTCAGCCAAGAGCTTCTGAGATCGGGTCGATCAGAAGTGAGAACTTCAATGGCTCAGCGACACTCCTAGTTCCTTCCTAGTAAAACTACTGGCAGCCCTGGGACCAATTACTACAGCCTGTGCCACTGAATCGGTCCTGAAAGTATTCGTCTGACGGCCACCTCCATCCACTATCATTAGCTGGAGCAGCTACGGGGAGAGAGCCAAACTTCTGTTGTGCTACAGGGATGTGCTCACATTCAAGAAGTGGTCACGGACATTGACACCAATTTACAAATATTTGAATCCATAATGGCAGTGAATAGATCAAGAAGGTGGAGTGGCTCAGATATGCGGGACCAAGATGGACAGTTCGAGCTCCAGAGACCTGCCAAGCCTGGAGATTTGTAGAGTTACAAGGAACACAGCTGGAATGCTTCATGTTTAACCCAAGGACGTCCTGGACCAGGTTCCGGACTCTGGGAAAGAACAGGAGCAGTTTCCAAGCAGAGTATGTTGGCCAGTTTAAGATATCTTGTTTCCGATGACTTAAAGGAAAACAAGCCACCATCCTAGAGGGAGTATGGGACTCAATAGTGCAGGAGCCTCTATTACTGCACTGGGCTCCCAAAAATCAAAAGTGCCTGATTTGGCAGATGAGTATGTAGCCTACTGACCTAGGTGGTGAGGATACATCTGGTACTTCATCTGAGAATGCAGAGATGCCTCCCTCGGAAAGGCCTCTTGCATTTTAATAATCAGCCAGCACATAAGGCATACATGCCAACATTTTGAAGTGCCCCTCCAGAAGACGGACTATGGGCGGAAGGTGCAGGGCTTGTCAAATTGCGCCCCAGTGATGTAATGATGAATCATTTTCTAGTGGTAGGTGGGGCTAAAAGATGCAATTCCCTGAAAATCGCGTAATTGCGGCTCTAATTCTGTCCGCTTCACTGGGAAGTGGACAGATGTTTGAGGGTTCTCTACTCTCCTGGGAGTCCAGGAGACCTACCTGGCATTCGGGAGTTTCCCAGACATTCTGGGAGAATTGGCAAGCATGACATAATGCTTTGAGCTGAAAACCTAGCATTCAGTGGACAAAGGAGCTATACATACACCACTTTATTACATATAGGATTAAATATTATTTTCTTTCTTCTGGATCAATCATAGTTCAAATGTAATATAAAATATTTCTTCTTCCTTGACCTGCTGTAGTCCAAATGGAAATAGAGTTCTGCAGATCTGTAAATAAATTCTCACCGCAAACTCATATATCTACAATAATTAAACAGCAAATCAACGCAGTTATCCATGGTATTGCAAATAAAACTTATCAATGGTTTGATGTCTAAAACATACTTGCCAACTTTCGGCAAGTGTATTCCGGGAGAGGGGCGTGACTAGAGGGCGGGAGGGGGCGGAGCGTGGCCAAACGCATCATTTTGGCCCCGCTTCCCACAATGAAACTGTTGTTTTGTTACGGGGGCCAAAATAACACAATTCACCGCAAATCGCGTCATTTAGGCTAGGCAGTTGCGGGATGCGGGAGACTTGCCTGCTCTCCCGGGAGTCCATGAGACAGACTCGAATTTTGGGAGTCTCCCGGACATTCCGGGAAAGTTGCCAAGTATGGTCTAACATTAAATTTACATCTGGGACAATAGTACCCATAGGTTTCATGATGGTGTCAGAATCATCCAACATCATCCAAGACAATTTTAGGTATGCTCTGTATCTATACATGGAAGACAAAAGAGGAACCATAAGTAGTATTCAAGGTATATATATATATATGTGTATATATATGTGTATATATATATATATATATATATATATATATATATATATATATATTTATATATATATATATATATATATATATATATAGATATATATATATATATACATATGTATATATGTATACTTCATTAAGTGTTCTCATCTTAATGAAAAAAATAAAAATAAAAAATAAATATATATATATATATATATATATATATATATATATATATATATAGTTTTCATTAACATGAACACTTCAACAGCTACTATAGTTGAAGGATCATTTAAAAGATGCTTATTTTATTTAAATACTATAATTACAACCTCCAGATTTTATCAGATGAATTTCTTACACTGAATCCTGTAAACATTGTAAATATTAAGCAAATTTTACATTTTTTTTTATTTCAATTGTATTCAGTTTTTGCAGTGTTTTGCCAAAAAGCCAGAGTCAGAATAGCTCTGGTTAATCATAAAATTATTCTGAAGTTGTTCAGTGCACACTACCACATTTCTGACTTTCAGAACAAATATACTATCATGCTGTTAAGCCTGTTGTTGACCTCCTTTATGTTTATATATCACTCCTTTTCAAAATAGATACATAGCGCACAGCATTGGAAATATTCCAAATATTATACATCTCCCATCTCCCTTTCTCTAGGGACACATATCACAAATACCTCCCACTTTTTAATTTATTTTATTCGGTGGGGTTAAGTTGCACTTTAAGTAGCCAAAGTGATCACTGACATGCATCGTCCATAAATTGGAGACTTGAATATCATCCCCAATCTAAATCTTTATGAAGTGGTAGTAAAGTAGAGAAATGAGAATATCCATTTTTTTCCTTCTACATTTTGTTTACGCTACACTGTCTGCACATAGACCACGATAAGCTTGTAAAAAGATAAAATAAAAATTCCAAATACTTTAACTTCATTACAGCTGCTGCAATCCTTTTGTGCTTGCCAAGTTTTCTAAGCAGGGAAGAGTCATTTCAATTTGGCCAGAGACAAAGCAAGTAAAAAAAAAATCTTCCTATAAAATGCATTTGCTATTTTCTTGCAATAAAAGTCTTTCTTATGGGTGCAGAGCCACAGTATCACTGAGCATCTAAGATATCTCTTATACACTCCTGTCCTATATTATCAACATTTGTTCATGTGAGAGTTTGATTTAAAGGGGATCTGTCATATTCATTTTTTAATGAAATAATGTATTACAGAACTATTATTAGGTGTGTTTGACTAAGTTTAGGTCACCTATCGGGGCTCATGTACAGTTCGATGCAAATATAATTTTCAGCGTATAATACACTTTTTTATTTCTGTGCATGATTACAAGGAGTACAGGGGCACACGGAGCATTTTTAAGGGGGGGTTTCCCCTCCACCGAGAAAAAAAACAAAACGAGAGAGCTGCCGCGCATGCGCAGCAGCTCTGTTTAGGCAGCACTCTACTATACAGCAGCTGCGGCGCTGTCAAAGAAGCGTCTGCGGCGGTGCTGCATACAATACAGCACCGCCGCGGATGCTTCTTTGACGGCCCCGCGGCTGCTGTATAGTACATTGCCACTATGTAGGGCACTTTTTTAGCAGAGGGGAGGGGTTTCTGGAGACCCAGAAACACCCCCTGCTTGCGCCACTGGAATAGTTACAGTTGTGGCCATATGTAGACTGAGTCACAGCTTACGCTTATGGCTGCTTGCGGCCCCTTATGATTGAAGAGGCGGAATGAGGGATGGAAAGGGATTGCAAGGGTCTGTTGCTAAAATGCGACTTATGCAGTCTCAGATTCAGATACATATGCACCTGTCAGGAGACGGGAAACTTGTGAGTGCTTGATCACTAGTGTAAGTTGCGAACTGATAGTGGTGAGAATCAGCTTATATGCATATGGCTCAGCACACCTGTGTAAAATGTGTCATTTTTGAGAATGCAGTTTGTGTGCATAACAGACGGAAATTGCGTCCAACTCTATATGAGGCCCATTGTGTTCATTCGAAATCTCCTGCACATCTGTGTGCAAACAGTTCTGAAGTGGATGTTGTTAAAATAACCCATAGCTAGACCATCACAATGTTCACAGCAGCACATATTATTTCAGAAGAAAAAGGTGATGATTTTGTAGGAAGCAGTATCCTGTCCGCTTGGGTGGTTGCATAAGAACACAGAGATGTATATGACAGATCCAATGTCATGATGCAAAATGGGGAAGGAAGGAAAAACAAAAATTACAGACTGAGATTTAGATAGTGAAAGGAGCTGACCTCCCCAGCAGCACAAAGTAATCATGTGAGGCTTCTGTCATATACTATAGGAAGATTGTAGTGTCAAATGAACCCCTATGATAAATGAAGTTCAAACATCCACCTTGTATGTTTTATCTTGTCGCTGTTTGTTTGGTAGCTTTCAGGAATGTGGTAAGGACAAAATGGTTATGACACACAAATATTCCTGCACCCAATTTTGCATCATCAATTTGATGCTTGACTGCGTCAGCTGGTTGGGGTGAAATGGAGAAAACAAGTAGTGATGTAGATTATAATAATCAAACTCAATATTGTTTAAATTATATTTGTGCAGACAAATATATTACAATCTGAGACCCTACAGGTCCTATTTAAAATGACAATGTCTTCCATACTGAAAATATTTTCAATTTAAATTAGAAAAGTACCGCTCTTAAATAAAATAAAACAACTCTCTTTTGTGAGCAGAAGTGAAATCCAAGGACTATATAAATGAGAAAATGAGTATATGTCTCAAAAAAAGGAGTAATCCCATTTTCTAGAATACCACTGCTCTGGTGGTACAGGTCACAAATGAAAAGAAGTCATGACAAAGTGATACTTCCACTTACACAAAACACATATTAAGTTACATATTTGGTATCCTGGGTCCTTTGCCGCAACCACATCTAGCAACTTTAATATTGTATGTAAACCTAACCTTTGATTTTTGAGGTTTGACACTCATTTGCCATAAATCAGTTCAGCTGTGAAATCATAAATGGTTTAGTAAAAGAAGCAGGAGTTAACTCTTTAACCCCCAGGCATGCAATTTCACTATGTGGATTTTCCTAGTGGTCAGATTTGGCATATCACCACTTTGAGGAGTTTAAGCCACAATGAAGAAAGTAGCATAACATTTTATGTTTGCTATAACACTTGTGACAGCAAACCATAAGCTGGTTTTACTGTTCCATTAACATTGTTTACAACGTCTTGTTTTTACTTTACTTTTATGTGAACTGTTACATCGACACATGCAATGTACTATATAAAAAGTTATCCTTTGTACAATTAATGTATAAATATATGATATGATGTCTCATTAAATTTATGTTTCTGCCCATTTACACTGGGTAACAGGATTCAGCACCCTCTGGTTTCTAAATGCATTGGGGACACCACCAGCACTCAAAGGATTAAATCACTGACCCCTGTCACTGGCTAAGCAAAACCATATAATTATGGTGAGCTATTACTTGCAATTACATTGCAGCTGTATGCAAAAACATTGAACAGCAAGTATGATGGAGAGAGGACATTGTAGAAATTACAGGTAATGTATCGCTGTGCAGCCTGAATATACGTTTGTAAAAAATATTGGGACTTGACTCATGATCTGCAACTCAGCAATTTTTGTATATTACTTTGGCTAGACTCCTACGCCATTAGTTAATTATGAAATGAACCATCCATTCTGCTCTAAATATGTATTATAGAACATGCACTAAATTCTTGACAGCATTCAAAAATAATTGCCTTAGGATGATGGTAAAGAGTGTGAAATCTGACAATTATAAGAATATATATATATTGTTCTTGATGGATCTCGATGGAATGGTCTCAATGATTCAAGCCATCCTTCATTTGCCCTTCAGTGACTCACATTCTACGGTGCTATTAACAAAATTCCATCACAAACATAGTTTCAAGATTTGACTTTTCCTTTCCTTGCTATTGTTTTTCTACAGGAAATGTTACTTATTCAACCTCCCCTTACAATTGTTTTTCATTACTTAAGCTAAGTAGGCTCCTGGATTTAGTGAACTTAGAGTTATAAATTAATTTGTATTACCATATACTCAACTAGACACTAAAGCAAATGACATGGCATTTCTGCAAAGTACTGCACAATGTAATTCTCTGAACATGATTTTGATTCCCTAGAAAAGATGCTATGTGTGTTCTTGACATACCCTGTGTAAGATTGGTTTATGTGTCAGTAAAGTGTTTGCCTATTGCTACAGCTGTTTAATTTTATGATTTATAAGTTGAAAATGCCTAAATAAACATATAGCACTGCATAACACAATGGACAAACAGTATGCTAGCTTTTCTAAGGTGAATGCTCTCAACTTAATCGCTTAGCACCGACAAATACCAATGACAAATTCTCTTATGCACTTGGCATTATAGATAACCTTTAACACATTATACATGGTTTAAGTTCACACAGTAACTCCAGAAACTCACTTTTTGTTGAAATGAAAATGAACTGTTTGAAAATCATACACTGCAATAATGATCTTGAATACACAATGTAAGGTTTGGCTCATAATGTAACTTTATATATGGTACTCAAACTTTGAATATAATACATCACTAAGTGGTACAAGCGTTCTTGTTATTTCTCTGCTGTGGTTGTCTTTTTCGCACAGGAAAAATATATCAATATTCATCATAGGTTGTTTATTGAGAGAAAACATGAACACTGTTTGTTCATGCCATGAAGTTTTGATTTAACACAAAAATGTTTTTAGGAAACATGCAATATGAAGATTTGATCTCTGTGAATTGTACTAATCACTATGATAAGTAGCAAACAATTAAAGGGTTGTGTGACAATTAAACATATTGATAGCTGATCAGAACTGAATTTAGGTAATGGTTTTACTATATGTAAGTAGCTTGCTTTAATTTAGCTAAAACACATTCTACAATACAGTGCCTTTAGTAATATAATCGTAGAATACACCTTTAGTAATATAGTGGTAGAATACAGCTTATAATTGGCAACAGAAAACTACAGCATGTTGTCTCCAAGCAGGTACTGTACTTTAAGCTTAGGAGTCGTTTTTCAAGCTATAATGAAACCAAATTCCTCAACAGCACATTATTTAAAAAGCAGTGAGACCTCTATGGTCTTAATATAACAAATAATGTATTTTATGACTGTGCTTGTAACCACAGTAATAAATAATATTCAATAAGAAACTGAATTCCTTTCCAACATAACATTGAAATTTGGGGGAGGGACGGGGAAACTCAGCAGCAAATGCTTATTTACATGACATGCTGACATGCAGAAAGCCTGTACAGTATAACGTCAACTTTTGTTTTAACTTTGAGTTTTAGAATAAAACAAAATGTAGCCCAAGTTCATTCAGCCAGGCACCGGGACTGCCGAGCACTCTCCTCAGTGAAAATAGCTACATCTAGGCATTGCAGATCAATGCATACAAAAAACACAGCGAGAGAAAAAACCCCGCAAAGTAGTACTGGAGCTAGGTGCATACAATGATTATGCATACGTCAAAACAGCTGCTTTTCAATGGACAAGTTGAAGCATAATGAGAATTAAAGCAACACTTACCAAAATACATTATGTTTCTCATTCCAATCACAAGCCTGCCGATGTCTATTCTGTATTAACTCCAGCACACGCCTGTCATGTGAAGCAGGGATATCTCATTCTTCAATAGGTGGAAACGTACCCAGCACTGTAACAGTGATCAGTGGTTCTTGTGTTTAGGATGAGTGCTGTGCAGCACAGTCTTATCCCTGTTCCAATCCCCTGTCTGATCTAGCACTTATTCTGCCTGCACGCTGCACTGCCCATTCTTACTGTAATCTGACTCCTCCTTGTGATGTCCTTGCCTTGCATGTGACATCAGTTCTAAGACTACTACAAACGGATTTTCCTCACTTTACATTCACATGCTCCATAGAGGTGTGGTAGTATCCTGGTTAGATAAAGGTATTTCTTTAGGAAAAATATCTTATCAGCCTGATTCTCATTTGCCAACATTATCTTCATCTTTCCTATTCCAAACAAAGCTAGTGCTGTTGTGAGAGTAGCTGTACAACTGGGAAATGCATTCAAAGGAAATTTGATAAGAATAATAATGCAATTAGTTGATAGCACCACATACAACCACTTTAAATAACAGTTAATGTACAGTTAATATTAAATAATGCATGGGATATTTTGATTGGATATCTTTTACAAAATGCTTTAGCATTATTTTGTCTTTTTTTTTTCTCTGATATTTACTCATTTTGATGAGTATGGAATGTGAACACAGATTGTGGTGGAAATAATGCTGTATCTGCAAGTAAAAATATAAAGTAAATCTCAGAAAAGTTGCTCATGTTCCTCCAGCCAACAGCCGCCTCCCCCTTTAGGTGCTGTGTTGGATCGCTCCAAACATGTTTATTTAACTTATTACTGAAGATGCCTTGTGGAATCCTAGCTACGAATGTTGTAATTGGCCATGTATCATTTCTTAAAGTGGTTTGTTAAAGTGGTTCGAAAATTTACTAGAATTCGTCAAAATTTTTAATTGATTAAAACGATCCATTTGAGTAAGTCAAAGAGGTTCAACCTTTTTTGAGTCTGTTTGAATATCTTCAATCCTGTTTCGAGCATGGTCAAGTTTGAATTTAAATATTTTAACTGTTTTTAAAGGTGAACCTCTAATTCGAACTACAAACAGCGTACCTCAAACAGAGTCATTTTCACACTTCAATTTTTTAGATTTTTTTATAATTTATTTTTATTTAAAAATCTTATTTTAAAAGAGTTGTTTTTTTTTTACCAAGTTTGGAGAACTGCTAGCACATGTCGCAAATAATAAACCACAAATTGGGGTCAATTGGCTATTGTACAGTAAACATGTTCATTGCAATGAAACCCATGAAATTCGATTGAATTTCAAATCGGTTTAAAATTTTAAAGTTTTCTAGTCTGGCTATATATAAGTAGGCTCTGCTCTATAGCCCAAATGATGGGGGTGCCTACCCGGGAAGTAGATTAATAGAGTAATATAATAGGGGAAGAGAGGGGGTTTAAAAAAAAATGTATCAAAAAGAAAAAAAAAATCCCCTAAATGCAGTCCTAATGACTTATACGCATTAGGTATAAAGCTAGTGTCTTGCCCATTAATTAATGCATGTGAAAACCCATGTTATCTAGCATTGGGGCTGGTTAAACATTTTTTTAAATTATTATGTACATTTTAAAGATACCTGCTGTTATCATTATTAACATGAATATTTAAACCAGCTTTGGGGCCAACGCAAAAGATACAGGCATATTTAAAGAAACATCCAACTCAAAATAGAATGTATCTCTAGGGGATGTGTAGACAGTTATTGGGTGGAACTTATAAAGGAAAGCTCCTGACCCACCTCTTAAATCATAATGGGATGCATGTTCAAAATAAGTTTCTCTAGGTATATATACTATTCCTAATTAGAAGGTGTATCTTCTGAGTGGCCCTAAATCTGGGAAAGGTAAGTGTTCATAATGAGGACAGCACATACCTTTATACTATAATAAATAAATACTTTTTGAAAAAAATCTTTAATCAACCACCGTCCTAGATAGCCTTGGCTATTTCTTCTTAAGCGGAGAGAGAACCAGTGTGGGTTCCCCACACAAAAGTGGTAACAAGCACCAGGCTAGGACAGTTTGGACCGGTCACACTATAAAAGAAAAATCCATAATATGTGGTCACTTTGTCATTGTTAGAACTAGTCCCAGTTTGCCAATGGCGGCCAGTGCACAATGGGGAACGTACAGTACCACAGTAGCCGAAATAGAAAAAAGTAAATAGACAAACAGACATAATATAAAAGAAACTCTTGTTGAATAATTCAAAAGGAAATCATCTTTATAATCCAAATGGGACAAAATAAATAGCCGTATGAGCAACAATAATTACTTCGATTATAGTCACAACGATGAATAAGGGTTCAGAGAGAGTATTCTCAACTGGCTGACAGGGTTAAAATTCAGCCAATCACAAGTGTATTCCCACAACGCTCAGCCAGTCACAAGATGGTTGCTTGTGATTGGCTCAACAGCCAATCACATTATTTATTTAAATTCTATTGTGTTATTAATAAGGATCACCTATCTTTTAGGAGTTCTCTATTTGCACTGTGTTCTCTTTTTAATCAAATTAGTGCAGCATAGATTGTGTGTTCAGGTACCTCTCTGATCAAGTACATGTGACATATATTTTTCAATGTGACATCATGTGGAATGCGTATCTTAAAGGATGATTTCAGTACAAACTGAGAATGTATGATGCGGTCTCCTCGCTTCAACCTTATTTATTTCAGATAATCAGCATATGCTCCCTGACAACACTCTGCTTGCAGGAGTGATGGGAGAAGTGGTGGAAAGGCACGCACAGGACATTAAGAGAACCTCTGGATATCCTGATCTTTGGACTCTACATAAATAAGCTCAGGGAAGCGTGGTTTATTTAAGAATATGCCACCCAAAGTTGTATTTTGACTTTTTAGTTATATTACCCTTTTATTAGGTTGATTCTTCTGTATATAATTTTATTTCAATAATTCTTATAATAGTTCTTTCATGACAGTTGAGAAAAGAGATTTTGACTTAAGGCACCAGATTTTGTTTGAGGCTTTCAGTGTTACCTTTCCCAAGGCCATTAGTTTCAGTTACATAATATTAGTACAGGGTTCCCAATATGTAGAAGGTGTAATGTCTACCAGCTACCTTAAATGCAATAGAGGCAGCCATTTTTGTGGCTGATCCAAAATTCATGAGAATTCACTAGGTAGCAGTGACTCATAAATATTTTCTGTGAAATGTCTCAGAGATATCTCTGAACCGTAGTGAATTTATAGTATGCATTTTCATGGCTATTAGTTCAACCCACAAAATAGCCCCTCTACAGGTACTATTCAAAGCACACAGAGGATAAGAAACAGCAGTGCCCAGTTTAGTTTTTATTTTGTTCATACTTTAATTTTTGACTTTATACTTTTAAAGTAGGTAAAATCCTATAGCTTTGGAGAGTTCCAAATTGGCATCACTAATTAGTTCAATCCTGTATATACCTAATAGTTGCTGATATACTAGCTACATTTTTAGATCCATTTTGCACATCTTCTGTTTGTGCTGTAATGCATGGAAGAGTTCATCTAGTAAAATCCCCAGTAGTGCTCACTGTCACCATTGTTAGAGTTACAACAGACAAAGATTATACCCATGACCCTGTATTTTCTCCTCTCTGATCCTTTTTTATGCTCCCTGTTGTTCCTCATAGTGCTATTTTTGTGTTATGTGCTATGTTTATTCTGTGTACCCTGAGTAGAACTGAAATCTAGTTTTTCAAGTGAGTCCTTCTGTACTCATTTACAAAGAAGCTGCATTTAGAAGTCAGTATTCTAACAGACCATAGACCCAGTTCACCTAATTTACAGTAATTTAAAGTATTAATATCATATGTTTTTAATCTTTAAAAAGACAGCAAGGAAAGCTGACAACCTGATAAAACGTCTGCCAGTATCAATTATGGAAGTGAAAAATGCTTCTATGTGTAGCATCGACGACCCAATCGTACCACACATGCGTTACTGAAATACTAACAGCCAGCGGAGAACTACTTTTCCTGTCAGACCAACGGGGCAGTTTTAGCTTGAAAAGATGCACAGAGAAGGAGCAGGGTGGGATATCGCGAGAGGCACACTGGGAAGAAGAAGGGCAGAGATTGGAGGGATGAGTAGGAAAAAGCATAACGGAGAGAATGGAGTAAGCAGGAAAGAAAAATCCTTGCATGCAAACAGTTACCTGGATAAATTACTGAGAGAAGCCTTTCTGTAAATGGAAGTTGGAGACTAGTTGGATAAGTAACACACATTTACTTTATTTCTGGTTTGTATGAACTGAGTATTTTGCTATTAGCTATGCAGGGAACTGGTGAGGAGACCTGAAGATAAATTGTAAAACCCTTTTTGTAAGACTGTATTTTAGTGATAAGGGTGTAGTGCAGGGAAAGGTAGATAGGACTTTGGGAAATAACACTGGAAAATAATCCTTTATCTGTGGAAAAGCATAACAAGTGTGAGTAGTGGGATCAGTGATAGAAAAATGAGCTGTGAATTGTTTCATCAGAGTTGAAAATAGGGAACATGTGTTTCTGCATCCATGTTGGATTAGAATTTAAGCAAGAAAGGGAGCGTTGTTTACAAAAAATTTATGAGAGATTAAATGTCTTATTGAGTAAGAATAAACAAAAGTGCTATTACTTGACATCATATATGTTATGTCAAGTTGAGAGATACAGAGAACTATGCTCTTATTTTATACATCCTGCTATAGTCATGCATGTTACCTCTGTGGACAAAGAGTGGAAATCTGCATATGTGCTACTCTTTGAAAGCATATAATTGAATTTATTTGTTTATTGTACAAATGCCATCCAATGATATATGCTAATTTATTTGCTCCATACATTGCAGAGCAAGCAAGAAAGAACCTTACTTTCATGGCAATGGCAATATATGTACCAATAGATGGCAACCTTCCTGCCAAATTCAGGGAGAAGCCATAATCACAACAACCTATTTACAAATTTGCCCACCATCAAAAAAAAATAATGGCTACACCTTATGAGCAGTGTGATGGAAAATATTTCCACTGTGGGCCATCTAAGAATATTTGGATGCAGGGTCTATATGTAAATCCCAATTGAAAAGGGGTCCACATTGCAAGACACAGCAGCAGAAGGTGATGTGGTAGAATACCATTTATGAAACAGAGCTTTCAGAATTCTCAGTCCTAAAACCTGCAAACAGACAGTAAGCCATTATACATTTTTATCAGTCATTCTCACCAAAAATGATGATACCAGCAACCTTTAAATGGACAATGCCATTATGTGTGACAAGAACAGCAGAACAACCCAATAAAACCACAATCTGTTAACCATGTGTTTATAAATCCAAAAAATACTCCTCAGCATTCAGAAGTCATAGAGGAAACTGAACTGTAAAGGTCAAACTGGTTCACAAAAAAATACGAGCTAGCACACTGTTATACAAACCTCTTACACAAGAAATATTGGAAACTAACTCTTGGGAACATATAAGTCAGTTGCCAAAAAAGGGAGCCAAGAAATGGGAAAGGCCAGAAAAAGAGGAAATTGAAACATGGACATTGACTCAATGACCTGAATTTTGGCATGTGGATTGCAGTTAGTGATAGCTGAACTTTAGGTCAGCTATGTGCTCTACCCCCTACATAATTATTATCCCAGATATATAAAACAGTTAAAAATGTGTGAAGACAATGGGAAATGACATGTGCAACCAATTTTCACAGGGTTCCTCTGTACCTCTAACGACCCTGGCTGAAAAACAGGGGCGTGAGATCAATGACAAGTTGCAATTGTTTATACTTTGTGGATTGTACAGTGGTACAGATTCTGTGTGTCAAAAACGACCAGCCTGTCCCGGATACAGCAATCTGAACAGCTGGCCATGACTGATATCACCTTAATAATAAATACACCTTTACTGCCACCACAAAGGATTTATTATAGTGTTCTTACGTTCACCAGAACCACTTATTATTGTTTCATACTTAAATCACATACACATGTAGCATGAGCCTCCATGGGCTTCGTAATTTCACAAAGGATCACGGAGAATACGCTAGATTAAATTTATTTAATCTGCAAAAGTGTTTCCAAGGCTTAATAACAAAAATTAATAACAAGACATAAAATATGTTACACAAATGAGTTTCAGAAAATAAAATAGGAAATAAAATCAGAGTTACTACTTACTAGTTAAGACCTGATGTGTGAGCGAACATAACTGAGGAAAATAGGACATTTCAGTCTTGATAGACCCCTCATGAAAATGTACAATCTGATGTTTAAAGCAGAAGATTTTAAACCCTTTTCCACATAGCCCTCACCCCCACCTTTGGAGTTTAGCTGTGAAAAGACAGATTGATCTCCCAAATGTCACAGGGCTTTTTGAAGGGAGTTAGGGATGTCCTGATATTGGAATGTTCACAAGACCTAATTTCCCACCTTTGCTCGTTCTGCTTGAGTGGCTAGATGGTTTACAACTTTGGGCTTCAAACTCCTCCAATAGCCTATCTCTCCCTGGTCTGGCTATTTCAACAGATTAATGACAATTGCAAAAGTTCAAACTCATGTCACCTGGCAAAGCACACGTTGAGATTACATTACAAGATTACATACAATATACATTGCCATACATGAATTCAACAGAAAATAACAATCAGTCCTTAGATATACTACATAATCATCACACTGTGGCACCAGGTAACTAAAATATGATGATGATGGTGGTGCAGCTTTAAGATGCATATAATGCAAAATACAGATGTGGAAATACAAGAGTGCAGACACATCTTTGTTTATTTGCATGCATATTTACATTCCACTCTCACTCAGACCCTTAGTGCCTGATTCAGTGTGGGACATACGCCTGTTAGCGTGGTGTATCTTTGCTCAGAGAGTGAACATGCGCAACTGCAGCTTTTCAGACCTGCAACTTTTTGGCACTATTCCTCACTCACAGATGTGATGGGTTAGGGAAGGAATGTTCTAACGTAGGCAAAGTACAGTAAGGGTGTGTTAAAGCAATTATGTATTGATTGGAAATGGAACATAGTACCAGATACTGTTGAAAAAGTGCTTGTGAGTGGCCAAGGGCGGGTGTAAGTAGTGGATGAAGGCGAACACACAAACTAGCAAACCACTTGTAATTAGAGATTTGCAATTTAATGTCACACACTTATTGAGACAGTAGTAGTTTCTCGGCTTTAGGTTAGGGTTTGCCGAGCATGTTGTAGAAAATATAAATAAAATAAAAAAATTGTTCCGTTTCGGAAAGTTGTTCCGACACCGACATCTAGGGTATTAAAGTTTAAATGAGGTTTCATACAATTGCATTTGTAACGTATAAAAATAAAAAGTTTATGTACATGTTGACAAGTTGTTTGTTGTCAAGCGAACGCATCTGCTACTTACTCAGACCTGGACACATGTTCAATTTTCACCGCTACATACATACACATTCACTTGCATGTGACTTTTTCAATCTCAAGTTCCACTCATACTTGCGTTCCACACTGAATCAAGCCCTAGGTGCGCAGGCTTCAGAAGGGGATTATGGCTTGATGCAAGCAGCCCAAGCTTGCAATTAGAAAGTGAACCAAGTCCTCTTTCATAGGGGATTTACAAGAAACAAAGCTGATTTCAATCTATATATGGGAAAAAGAAAAAATGAGAAGGATATATGTCTTAGCATATTAGCACATTGTCTAAATGAATAAGCAGCATGGTAACAAATGCAACTTTGTTCAAAAAGTGGGGCAAAATTTTTAGACAATTGATTTTGATAATGTGCTTATTATCTTGGAATATAAACCGAGATACATTAAGGTGAAAGTTTACTACTGCACCCAATCAGAAAACCGTAATTCAGGAAATATTAATCTGTTCTGGAGTGGAAGAGACAAAGGGAATGAAAACTGCTATGGAACTTGCATACTTGAAGAAAACAAGAGATATTGTTACCAGATAGCCATCAATTGAAAGGTAATTTACCAAACTACTGTTCTCTTCTATAAAAATCTAAGATATTGCTGCCAAAGTAGGAATACTATCATCATCATCATTATAGTTTATAGACAAAGTACCACAGAATCCGCGGCACTAGGTAAAAATATGTCAGGTCAATCTCGATACAACTTGAATGCTCCAAAGCTTGTCATAAGATATCTGAACGGGACTAATTCAATCAGTGAAAAAATAAAAATGACTAGCAATGCCTACAGTTATGTAGATTCAGGAGGTCATTTATAAAGCCAAAATGGCTGAGGCATTGTGCAAAATTGTTTTTGGTAGTGCCATATACCTTAATTTTTGCACAAGTGCGTTTAGATTTATTTCACTGTCATTAATGTAATACATAAATGAGACTAAACCAAGCTGTATTTTAAGTAAAAAACAGAAAAAACTGTTTTTTTTTTGTTTTTTTTTTATAAAATAGCGGTTTTAAAGTGGTAGGAAGGTGGATGGTTTTGGTAAGTGCATCTCACACTTAGGTGCACTTCTAGTTAGCAAATCTTTCAAGAGCAGAGAGTAGGTGTGCACCTATCTCTGAGCACTGGTGCAATATCATGACATTTTGTGCTGCACATTGAATGCACTTAATGAACTGCTCATAGTAACAATAGGTGGCAAGTCAATCAAACCCTATTCTGGAAGACATTCAAATGGTATAAAAGTGTTGAAAACAGAGAATAGGGACCCACAGAAATACATTAAACTGAATTACTTTATGAAGCCAACAGGATGTACACCACAAAATGCCTTCATTTTAGAGCAATGCTTCTATGTTGTCTGCCCAGCACACTTCAAGATGTACTACAACTTTCTGGAAATGCCTACACTAATTAGGTGTTTC
Source organism: Mixophyes fleayi (assembly GCF_038048845.1). Lineage (NCBI taxonomy): Eukaryota > Metazoa > Chordata > Amphibia > Anura > Limnodynastidae > Mixophyes > Mixophyes fleayi. Next base: position 66,780,268 of record NC_134406.1, read on the forward strand.
CTAGGTTTGCTAAGAGGCAAAAAAAATTCAAGCGATGCACTGTGCAAAAATATATTAAACTAAAAGAACTAGCTCCTGCCACCTTAAAACCACTCATTTAATCAAATACAACTTTTCAGTTTCCCCTTAAAATACTGCTCAGTTTAACATAATTTATTTCTCAAATTAATCATGAGAGTGATGAGACTTTTGTGTGTTTGAAGTGTTTTATTTGCATTACACAAAGTACTCCCAGAAAATCTCAGCATCCAATTAAATGAAAAGGACAAAACCCGTTCTCCACCAACTCTGAGCTGTTGCAAAAAAATTAAATTCTTTTCCGGAGTGGAAATGGCTGTGAGCCCTTCTGCACAGCTAGGAACTTCCAGAAAACAACTCCACTCCTTTTTCTCACTTCAATAATCTCATACCACAATATATAACATTGTTTCTGCACTGCTCCAAAAACAATAAGTTTACACCATTCCTAGCAAGGAACATCCTCACTTCATACAACTCCTAGTGAGCCGGTGCAAGATGAAAAAGGTGCTGCTGTCATATATTTACGGCTGTTTAGAAAATGAAAGCAAATGAGTTTGAACACCATTTCTTGTGTGCAACTAATCATCAATATCCCTGGCAGTGTTTAGTCTATCTGCATGTAACCAAGTGCAATGGTCAGGTGGTCGGGAACTGAATGAAACAGGTCCTGCTGCTCACAACACTGGACCCTCAGGCTGTCATTGGCAGACAAGGTTCAGTCACAGTACAACTGCATTGCTCTAAGCTTGTCTTTGTTTTACATTTGCTATATTTGCAGAGTAGCGTGCTAACCTTATCTGGGGAATTGCAGGTGAACAGTTTCTGTAAGGGGTTAATATATTTTCTTTAGCATGGTATACAGTGTTCTATTCCTTTCTTGTATTTTTACTGGCAGTTTCTACCCCTAACTTTGGTCTAGAGATGCTTGAATAATTTGTACTGATTCAACGATTTTTCTGTGGCTAGATGTTCAGGTTAGAGAATAAAAGGTTACATTTTATAGTATTGTTTTACCATGTTTGAGTTTTTGTTCACTGTTTGCATGGAAACCATTAAAAATTCTATAGAAACTAGCTATTTAAGTTAAAAAAAACTTGAATATGTTCAAACCAACTCAAATTTGGTTAAACCTGTTTGCCTTGTTTGCATTTAGATGACATAATTTAATTTATCTAAAATTCTAGAGGTTAGATAGCAAGGGGCAGGAACTGGCCTGAAGTACCATAAATGCCAAGGTTGTTAAATATCTAAGAAAAATAATTGAGTTTAGCAAAAGTTAAGTAGGCATAATGGGTTAGGAATTATTTTCCCAATGGGTATAGGGGGTAAGGGAGGGGTTATGCCAGGGAAGGCTTATAAGGGCATTAAGTGTGAAATGGCTTCCTCTTGCTTTCTTGAAAGTTCTTGTGAGTATAGCATGCCTGGACCATTGGTAAGTATATTGGATTGTGACTTGCTGTGCCTGCTTTATTTGTCTTTTCTCAATTTTTTTTTGTCAAACTATCTTCTCCTTCTGTCTTCGTTTTCTATATATTTCTTTAATTGTCTCTCTTTTTCCTTTTCATTGTTTTTTCCCTGAATTTTTCACCATATATTTTGATTAATTTTCTTTATCTTTTTCATCCTCCCTTTCTTTATCCTCAAAGTTTTCTGTTATTTTTCAGCCTTATATTTTGTTTTATTTGCTATTCCACCTTTTTGTCTAGTTATAACCTGCCCCTAAGGCCTATTTGAATATGTTGCGTCCAAAGAAATGCCAGGTGCCCCTACATCGCTTCATCGAGGCTTCCTGGATTTTCCCTCCAGATGGCTTGTGACGCATCCACTCACTGAATGGACCACAGTGTGTGTCCCTACTCCCTCACTCACTGAGTTATTGGCAAGCAAGAGGCATCTGTGGCTGCTCCCACTGCCACAAATGTCTGCCCCATCACTTTTGATCCCCTGCCCCGCTGTCAATGCCATAGTTAGGGGGGTGGGGGAATGTAACTGACATCTGACATGTGATAAATCCCTGTTGCCTTCCTGAAGCCTAGTTGTTAATTTTTTAATACACAGCCAGTTCAGCAAATAACTGCAACAGGGGTGAAACCTCACCCTCCTTTAATGACCAAGCTTGTAATTTTCAGTGAGGTCTGTGAAGGCATTTTACAACTTCCTGCAGGGAGACCATCAGCTATTGCCCAGACTTTAGCCCTGTTGCAGTGCAAGGTCGAAGTTTTGCCCTCTCTTTGCCCCACAGATAATAGTGACACCTCACCTCCTGTGCTGGCATCATCCCAGCCTTTGCTTGAGTCAGTCAAATTTGTCAATGCCCAGCTCACCTGTAATTTACTTACTGCTGTGATACCCCCTGCACCTGCAAATACCTCTATGCAGCCGACCACACTTGACACCTTTCCTGACCCTACGGTTATGACTAGGGGTGGGTCTGAGGCCACTCCTCCCCTAGCGCTGGTTTCTGGACCTTCCCTGGCAAACATATCCCATTCCTTACGTACTGGTTTGCCATGGTTTTCTGGCCCTGCATTTAGAGGTCCTCCTTTTTCTGAATTTGCACACCCCAATGTACATTGGCCAGTTTTTAAATCTGGGTGGTTCCCATTTAGTCCGAGTTCTACTACTTTTTCATTTATTTCCTCTTTTCAGCCATTTGTTTTTTTCCCTTGCACTAACACCTTCCCATCCTCTGGTCCTTATTTTAACATTTCAGCAGTTGCTACCACTCAATGTCGAGGCCTGGCACTTTACAAAATCCATTAGGAGCTTTTGCATCATGGTATGGGCAAGCCCAGGGTCCCAATTTGGCTGTGACAGGGCCCATTTCTAATATTAGCTTGCTGCAGCTTGCCCCTTCCTCGCCCACAGCATCCTCTTTAGCTTCAGCGAGATCAGATTTATTGCAGGCTTCTGGCTTTGGCTTTCCCTGGTTCCCTGGCAACTAGCACTGTGCTGTTGGTTGGAGGTAGAGCAGGTTTGGGGATGGATTATGCGTTCACCCTTTTGGCCCTGCTGGGTTCACCCAGTGGGTTAGTTCCATGATACCTTTGATGGACAGCAGTCAGTGCAGAATGTGTTAGTGTTTGCTTTGTCAGAATCAAATGCTGTAGCGGTTGCTTCTGCAACCTCCCATGGTTTCTTGGAGTGCTGCTGCTAGGGCATTTCTGTTTCCTCCATGACAGGCTCTACAGGACGTGAATCATCTTGACTCTGGAGTCATCGTTTGGCTGGTGTGGAAACAGAGGGTTCAGCTGGGCAGGGGACATTGTCCCAAGCTGTACATGAGGAACGAAGGGAGCTGTTTGCCTCTAGTAAACATGCTGTTGATGTGGGTTTTGAACATGATCGCCCGGGGTTGGGCTCTTTGTTAGAGAGTGACGGTTCTGTGGAATCCAGGAACAAAAATGAGAGACTGATACGTCTTCTCGGGAAGAAGCTTGGTGGTCTCCGCCACGGTGCCAGGGTTTCAAAGGAAAGGCCCGCTGTGTACTGCGGGTGAGGATGTAGTGTGCTGTGCCAATACAACAGTCCTTAGGGACATTAGAAGTAAGTGTGTGATAGAATCTGCGCTGGCCACTACGTGGACATGTTTGCCATTACTACCCAGGCTAAAACTGCATTATCTGCTGCAAGAGCGTACTCAGGCATTGGAGAAGACGCATATCTGAGTTTTTAATTAGTTAAAAGGCATGCTGGTATTCGCTACTTGTTATTTGGATATAAGGCCTGAGTAGCATATGAATGTAGTGTAGTACATCTATTTAGTACAGGGGTGTACATGTGCTCTAATGATGTTATTTGGAGGACTTTCACCAAAAACAAGATGGTTTGTAAGTGATGACTTGGATTGCAAGGATGTTGACATTTGGAAGTGACGCAGCCTTGAGCTGGTATGCATGATGGAGGTGCTGTGAGGTAGCGACAAAGTTACGTAAGACAGGGTTTGTCCTTTCAGTTTTGTGGAAACTGCTTTGCCTATAATAGAGGGTATTGCAACAGAGGATCTTTCTGTAGATTCAAGCATCCATGTTCCTTGTGTGGTGGGGGACATTCCAGGAGAGACTGCACTAGGTGCCCAGGCCCTACTCCCAATGAGTACCCTATTACAGGGGCTCATGCTTGCTAAAGCCTTTTTCTCTGTGGTGTTGTCAAAACTGCACAAATGGTTGGGGTGGTATCACAATAGTCAAGATGCACAGTTTTTATGGGATGGTTTTTTAAACGGCTTGAATTTACCTGTTAGTAGGCATGTTTTGGTTGGTTCTCCTAGGAAATTGAAGTTGGCCCAGGAGATGCCACTGGTAGTTCAGGAGAAAGTTTCCAAGAAAGCGAGTTTGGGTAGGATGTGTGGCCCCTTTTCATCAACTCCCTTGCCAGGTTTGATTTTAGTACCATTTGGGGTAGTTCCAAAAAAGGAACCGGGTAAGTTCAGGTTCAGGTTCATACAACATTTGTTGCATCCTCCTGGTATGTCTGTGAATGAAATGATTGCAGATGAAGGGCCTGAGTCATTAAGGGATGTATGTCCTCTTTTTGTGCGTATCGTACACAAAAGTCTTGTGCGTATGCCCAGAAAAAGAGCGGCCATTCGGGCACAAACGCAGGACCTTCACGTTTGCAAACACAATCGACACTTGTGATAGCCTGCGATTTTGGGGCGTGAAAAGGGCAGTGACGGGGTGTGGTGACATAGTCAATTCACAATGAAGGCGTTCCTGTGTAGGGACGTCAAAGTCAGACTTGGACAAACGTATGTAATTGCATGGTTTTCGTCGTATAGTATGCACCTGCTCGGGGTCTAGTTTATCTGTCAGTGCCAAACCACTAGCATACACAATTAGGCTTCCGGATCGCCATGTTATCGTGACGTATGCTCCCAATCACCTGCATAGTCTCTGCCAATTAATCATGGCTATAAAGCTCTGATTACAGCATGCACCCTGTATACTGCTATGACTGCATTTACTGGTATGTTTGCTTTATGTGTTTCAAGGTATTACCAAGGTTTGTTTGGTTTGTACTTTTTAAGTGTCTGTTTACTGGTAGCCTATTATTTATCATTTTAATACTTTTTTTTAGTCTTTCCCCCTGAGACATATGTATGTGCTCTTTTTTTTATACTCTGTTTCATCTTATAGTTTCCTTGTTTTTACTTTGTTTCTTAGCCTACTCATGGTGCTTTTTACTAGTTTTGTTATGTTTCCATTCTGTTCTTTAGCCTTTCTTTCCATTGCCTATTGCTGGACATTTGACACAAACGATCACCCTCCATTTTGAGGTACGTAAAATGGCCCTAGATGTGCAGGCTTACATAGCATATAAGGAGAAGGAATAATTTATTTTACCCCCTGAGACATTTCCAAAGTGATGAGGTAATGTATTTTTTGTAACATCCTTCTCTCTCAAATATTGCGCTTCTTAGAAATGGCTGAGGCACATGTGGCAGCACAGGAGGGAAACAAGAGTCGACGCCTCCAAAACCAGCCACTAGTCCATAGTCGCCGGCACAGGGAGCGTGTCTTTAGGCCACGTGTCAGCCTCTTTGGGATGTCTGATGTTGAGGTGGTTCGTCGTTATCGGCTCCCGCCTTGTGTAATCCTGGACACCCTGCACATTGTGCAGATTGACCTGGAGCCAATGCGCAAAATCCCGACAGCAATATCGCCATTCACCAAACTGTTGCCGGTATTGCACTCATGTGCCACAGGGTCTTTTCAGACCACTGTGGGATTCGCAGCAGAAATGTCCTAGAAGTTCTTCAGTCGTGTGCTGAAGGTTGTTCTGCGGGCTTTCCTGCCGCGGCTCAGGCAATTCATACATATGCCACTCGATGAGGAGTCCCTTGTGCAGATCAAATGGCAGTTTGCCACCATAGCCGTTTGTAACACATCATAGGAGCAGTAGATGGTACTCATGTAGTCTTGGTCCCCTCGGGTGGGAATGCTGAGATTTATTTGAATCACTAGCATTTCCACTCCATAAATGTCCAGGCTATATGTGACGCGTCTCTCCAGATTCGTGACCTGGTAGCTGTGTGGCCAGGGAGTACACATGACTCCTTTGCCTTCCGGCAATCAGGGACGTGGCAAAGATTGCAACAGAGGCAAGGGGGTGCAAGGCCGAATGGTGATGCGTGGCTATTAGGTACTAGGTTTTTTCTTTTTAACCTAAATAGACGTCAAATATGTTGTACTTTAAAATGTTAATATTCATGTCTTAAGTATTATAGCTAAGTAGACATATTACAATGGAGCATTGCAATATCATTCAATACATTCAATTGTGATGTTTAACTTAAAATAGCACCTGGACAGCTCTCCATTTAAAAAGTTTTCCAAAAGATTTACCTTTGGGTCAAAATAAATTGAGCATATTATGAAAGCTTCTCTGAAGTAATATCTGCGTTATTTCTAATTTGTACATCTGCCACTATTTGTCATCCAACATGTTGCTTGTGTTTTTGATGGAATTACAATTATGTCACTCATATTTTTCCCCTTTGTCCTTCTTGTCACCCCTTCTAGGAGATAGTGCTTACTCTTTTCGCCCTTGGCTCCTCACTCCTCTTTTGAACCCACGCATGGAGCAGGAGGTTGCATACAACTCGGCACATACAGCCACTAGATCGGTTCTGGAGCGGCATTTGGTCTTTTAAAGACCAGATACTGTTGCCTAGATCGGTCTGGTGGTGCTCTAATGTGTGCGCCAACCACTGTGTGTGATATCATTGCTCTGTGTGTGGTATTCCATATCATCACCATTAGGAGTGGGGTTCCTTGGGTGGAAGAGGCAGAGGTTGCTGGCCAGGAGGTGTTAGATGCTGATCCCAGCCCTCCCGAATTGGTTGATGCTGTATCCTTTAAAGAATATGTCCTGGACACCTACTTTTCTTGTAAGTTTTTAACTAAAGAAAACATACATAACTAAGAAGTATATTATTATATATTTTATTTACAATGTAAGGAAAATAAAAAAAAGAACGTTACTTTGATTTGCGTGGCCTCTTTGCTGGAACAATAGTTGCTGCTGTTCTTGGATGAGTCTGGCTTTGGGTAACCCATGATGTGGAAGGCAACAGTGGGGAGGAAGCAGAGAGTGGGTGTGCAGCAGCTGTCGATTGTGTGGCACGGGGTGCACAGGTGGCATAAGGTGCACAGGTGGCACAGATGGCAGGAAGAGCAGGTGGAGGTAAATGAGAGTTGTATGACGGATTGTAATGGGTATTTGGTTCATTGTCCAAATATTGGTTTCTTTGGTAAGGATGGTGTTTCATTTGGGGTCTTGCACTATAAACAATAGGACCTTGAGACGGGAGTGGTTCAGTATGTGAACACAGGTGCGCATGATAGGGTCTACTTATGGAACGATAATCAGGTGGGGTGCAGTATGGTTGATAGATGGGGCTGAGAGATAGAGAGAAAGAAGTAGGAGAAGATTCCTGGGAAATGCATGCTGAAGGATTGTTCATGATATAGATAGAAATAAGGTCAATGAGACGTGTAAGGGTATTGTTTATAGATGTTAGGTTTAGGTCCAAAGTGTTCTCTATATGGGTGAGGCTACTGTGTAAAATATGCTCCATACGGGTGAGGGTTGTGGAAATATCTGTGGTGTTGGACTGAATAGTGATATTGGTCTCCAGAATACTGTGATAGCAGGCGTGCAGTGATTCCCGTTCACTGACTTCTGCTTCCTCAGTCATCTGATGCTCTTCCACATCACGTGCCTCTTCCACCAGCTCATCCTCAGAATTGTCTCCAGCTGTATTGGCACCTACAATGAATGACAAATTGAAAAACAAAAGTTAATACCGTGTTATGTGCCATTGTGTAACGATACATTGGCAATACAAATTTTTACTTTCCTGTATGTTGGGGTTAAAATGTAGCTTCTTTTCTTTTCACTATATTTAGTTGCAAATATGCTTGAGTTTAGGATTTGCTAATTAAAGGGCAATTAAATGTATTTATATATATATATATATATATATATATATATATATATATATATGGGACACATGCACTAGAATTGAAAATTTCCTAAAATGAGCTTTAGCTGAAAACCATTTGGCACTATATATAGTCAGGTAATTGTAATGTTGTATTACCTATGCTTGTCCTATATGCTGTTCAATGAAAACCTGTCTTGAAAAAGGTCTGGATGTAAGACCGAAACGTCGACTATAATAAAAAGGAACTGGATTGAAAATAAAGAATAATCTACCTGTTTTACATGGTGAGCGCCCTCTCTATTTTTTGAACATGTGCTAGCTACTATGGAAATGGGAGCTATTGTGGAGCACCCCAAAGAGGATTCCCTTGAAGATGTGAGTGCAGTTTTTTCCAATAATTATTTATATATATATATATATATATATATATATATATGTAATATAAATATATATTTATACCTGGAGGGTGGGCTACGTCCGGTGTCAATGCGGCCCACCCCTTGTACCATCTCCGCATCCAAACAGGTCAATGCCCTGGTCTCCAATGAAGTGAGTTCTAGTTGGGCCGGGGGACCACCGCCTGTCCTTTGAGCATGTCTCCAGTGTTCTGTTAGTTTGTCCTTAAGGTGACGCTTAAAGTCTTGCCACCTGTGTGCAAAATAGACACATTAGAAGGATGAAATTATCCCCCAAACCTTGACACATTTTATATAAGAACAAAGAGCTAATTGTTGCACGATTCCCTATTTACCTTTTTTGGACCTCATTCACTTTGCGTCTTATTGAAGCCACGGCATTGACCTCATTTGTTATTTCTTCCCATATTCTGGATATGGATCCGGCTGAGAGCTGGTTTCGGAGTGGAGTGGAGCCTATCAACAGCCAATTCCACCAAAATGTTGATTTTGGCATTAGTGAAATTCGGCTGCCGTTTTTTTTTTGGGCTGCAACAGAGGATACATCTCTACAAATTCAAATAAAAAAAAGTTTAGTCCATCACTATACAAAAAGGCGCACACCTCAGGCCATTTTACTTACCTCAAAATCAACAGGTCAAATACTATTCCTAACAGCAAGAACTTGTCAGCCATGCATAAATTGTCAGGGCCAACTATCGAATGCAGTGTGAGTTTTATAGTGGATACTGGTGTGTTCTCTTGCGTAGGCACCAGCACGCTAGGCCCACCCATTGGCAGGAAAGTTTATTTAATTGACAGGTGAGCCAGCCATCTTACTAATGGTTCCCCGCATGAAGTGCAGACGCACCAACGTGCGCTGAGAACCAATAGCTATGTAGGATATTAAAGTGTCTCACTTTTCTGACAACATGCGGGCAGCTAATTTCTCTCGTACCGAACTGCGGGTCCTGACTGCAACACTCGACCGTTGCTTTGAACTCGCAGGTCGGTATGTCAGTAACTTAGACAAAGTGAACGCATATCGAGCCGTTTGCAGCCTTCTGTGCATGCAATTGGGCAGTTGGCGCTCCATTGTACAATTGCAGCGCAGATGGAGTGATCTGCGGAGAAGGCAGCCCAACCTCCTCGCAGAATTGAGGGCACAAATACATGCTGGTAAGTACACTCAAAACACAATAAAATATGCAAATGGATCACCACACACAAAACATGGACACATGTTTGCAAAGGCCTCTTTTGTGTCTATTGCATGTAAATTATTAACATATCATACGTCAAGTATTATATATCATTATATATTTTCTTCTGCTTATTATGCTTCATTTAATGCATTTTATTTGTGATAATATTTATGGTCCCATGGCCAGTATTTCAAACGTTAACCATTTCATTTATGGAACATGACTGGTATTTTACTGCAGGAAGTCTCATTGAATCTAACTGGTTAATAACGAAGAACAAAAGCTGTCTTTCAGCTATATACAAACATTGTAATTATAGTGCAGAAGATTTTGGTTTCTATTAGGGGGAGGAATATTGTACAGATACATATGTGACTGATAATATCAGATAAGCTCATATTTTGTGTTTAATGTCCCTGTAAAGAGCAACATGCTTCACTAAATCACCACCAAGGTCTGATTATATAATCAAAACCCTTTTAATAAATAATGACCTTTCTTTTAGAATAATTCTATCTTAAGTGTAAAACATACAATACTCTTATTCTAATGTTCAGCCATGTCATATTATGTAATTGTTTGTGTGGATGTTGTACTGACAGTAAAACTGACAATTATGGAAAAAATAAACATATTTTAGGCATTATTCTTTATGTCTACATTGTTTTTAAGCTGTACATTTCTCATACTGTTTTGTTTTTAAGAGGAAGACTTTTTAGTCTCTGGAAAGGTAATGTATGTTTTCTACTATGCACTGTTCTAAAAGGAGAAGAATAACTGGGGCTTTATGTTCTGGTCTATTTAAAACAGTCCTGTCCAACCTGCGGCCCTCCAGGTGTTATGAAACTACAAGCCCCAGCATGCTTTGCCAGTAGACAACCTGTTGATAGCTGGAAGGGCATGCTGGGACTTGTAGTTTCACAACATCTGGAGGGCCGCAGGTTGGACAGGCCTGATTTAAAACATTTCAATTTACATCTTTTTTTTTATTTTAACAAAAGAGTCATTTAACAAACTTACGTAGGGAGTCAATTCAATGTGAATTGTTTGTTTTGTGAAGTCTGCATCTAGGCTTTCACCTGAAGGAATAGGTAGAAATCTTTGTTTAAAAGTAGATATAAATATTATGTGTTTGTAGAAAGGTTCCTAACTGGCTTTCAAACAGATGTACAACACATGGGGAATGTTGGAAGTGATCTTTGCAAATTAGGATAAATGTGCTCACATTTAATGGAAAATCAAACATGAATGCAATAATTATACAATTAAAGCCGTAAAAAAGGGTAATTGTTAACAGAACAGAAGTCAAAAGTGTAAAACAGAGTTCTCCCTCTCTTTCCACAAATTACATGGTCTAGAAGATGATGGACCTTACTGCTGGATGGCCAATCAATGCTATTTGATTTTGCAGTAAATATAAATGATGCCTATGGAGACACATATCTATTAATGGAAAAGCACTGCAGGTATACATGCTTGAATTATTTACAAATGACACAATATGACCACATTTGTGCATGGTGTATCATAAAAATAAATAAAACAAAGCTGTCAAACAGTAAAAGTTATCTCTATTTTTACAGAGTTACAATTAATGTGTAATAGTATATATTTAGCTTGCACCTGTGACACGTGTTTCATAAATGCGACTAGTTAACTCCACCAACAGTAGAACTACCAAAGTGACAGAGGTTGTGATCTTGACAAAAGCTGGGCTTTTAGTGACACCTATATGGCAACATTGAACATTGCTATCACTGTACTATGGCAGATGGAATTGACAGTCTTAGAAGTCCCATTTGTTCCTGGCCCTGGCCCTAGATAGCTCATAATAGGCATGAGAGGAAAGGAGGTTGGGAGGGTTACAGGTTTTGTAACAAGTGGGACCCTGGTTCAATTCCTACACTGAGGCCAAGAAACTTATAGTTATGCCACTTACCAAAGAAAGCTGTCTTAGTGCTTAAGAAAATGTGGATTCCATCACTCGGCAAAGAGAAACCAGTGTTTTCATCAAAGGAGGAGAAGGCAGCATGATTTAGAAATGATTAACTCTATAGACAAGTTATAACAGCTATCTTTCTAAAAACACCTTTATGGACATAGTAGTTGGTACGCATTGTAGGTAAAATTGAAAAACAATGTTTACAATGTGACTGGACATTGATCTCCATCAAATATTTATTCAATTCGTTTTTCTCTTTTTTATCCTTTACTTCTTACCCATTACTTGTACTTCAGCTTTATTATCTGGAGTTTTACTATTCTAGATGCATGGAGTACCAAGTTGTGTAATTTTCCAGGACTTGTTTTGCTAGACATGTGTATTCCAGGGATTTTAATATTGAACTTTTTTTCTGTATAACCCACTTATACTCTATTTACGCTATCCACAAACAAAACTAAACTAAATTAATGTTGGAATTGTTCATGAAATGTCAAAGTACGATGCCAAATTTGAGTAGAAAGTTTATTACATGAAATGGATATGTTGTTCCAAAACTGAAAAACAAAGGGCAAGAGCTGGAAAAAGAACAAAGGGCAAGAGCTGGGAAGGTTTTGGAAGCCTCTAGTACAGGATGTGTTTGTAACAGGTACTCTACTTCAAAAGGTCACAGGTACAGTGGTCATTGAATAGTAAGTTCAGAGGATGGATCTCAGTAGCTGGAAACCAAATTGGACAGGAAGGAGGAGTGATATATGATATATGATATAGTGAAGTATGCGTTAGCATTTAGGAGCGCTTTGCTCCTTCTCCTAGTTCCTATGGTTACCTGTTTCAACGGTAGTTTAGTGATGAAACAGGAAGTGTCGCAGGACTCCAATGTCCTGATTGCGCTACTGGGCATGCTACAAACCCCGAAACCGTAAGTACGGCTTTCACACCGTTACTTACAGACAGTGCCTGCACTGGGAGAGTCGCAGTTCTAATAGCTGCGTGACCTAAGTATAATATAAGTACCAAACTTATATAGAAGGTGACCAGAGGCTCCCCACTACTTTTATACATAAGGGAGGAGTCTGTCTGCTCACAATAAGTTCCTGCACAGACATGCAGATTACCAACGACCTGATCAATATATATATAAGAGTGTATACCACCACATACATGTGTACAAGTGTATCTGCAATAACTACTGCATACAGGGACCTGTAATGCATACAAATATGTATTGCCTGAATTGCAAACAGTACTACAAGCAACAGTGAGTAATTGCATTTTACTGTGTTATCATCTTTAATAAACAGCAACCTGTTTAAATTATAAAAGCGCTGTGGCTTAACATCAACATTAACACTGCTGAACACCTTTAGTAACATCAGATGGTATAACCAACACTATGAAGCTGTACAGGCATAGCAGGTAATCTGGCTGAGCAGGTAGCAGGACTGCAGTGAAGGGAGACAGGACTTGCGTTTCACTGATATAGCAGATATTGGTGATGAATCATCATCATCATCATCATCAGTTATTTATATAGCGCCAACATATTCCGTAGCGCTTTACAATTGGGGACAAACGTAATAAACTAATAAACAAACTGGGTAAAACAGACAAAGAGGTGAGAAGGCCCTGCTCGCAAGCTTACAATCTATGGGGATGAATGTAACAGAACTGAAGTAATAGGATATACAGTCAATTATGGTACTGAGAATGTACTGGTAACAGGATTGGAGAGTCAGGAAATAGGACTGACATAGCACTGGTATAATGAAGCTGCACAGGTAGAGGACTGAAGAAGCTGGCTTGCGTACTAATTATAGATAATACCAGTGGGTAGCTAATGGCAATGGGTCCGGACCAGAACAGAAACTAGCTGAAGCCAGGGGATCAAAGAGAGAGCAGAGTCCATAAACAAGTCAAAGTCAGGGTTTTCAGAAATACACAAGGTCAGGGTCAAGCTAAAGGTCGTGTTTCTGGAAAAATCAATCAGAATATTCAGCAGCAGGCTCACAAATTGTTGCACAACAAACAACAACAAATGGTTACTTTTGAAGGGTAGCTATCAAGGACAAACAGAGGCTGCTGGAGAGTGGTGAGCACAGACTGAGTATGCTCATGGATTTAGAAGAAAACTGACATACACACTAAGCATACTAAAGGAACAGAAAATTAAAGGCTTACTTATTCATTTTACGAGTGAAGGATCGTGACATGCAGAAAAAAGTTGCCAGTCTCAGTTGCAGTCTAAGTTGCATCAGTTTCTTACATAAAATAAATATAAAAAGATATAATTAAGTTGTACATAGGTTACGCAGAGAATTCACTCTGCTGTCAATCAAATGCTAAAAACTCTAAACGGTAGTTAGTAATCAGTATAATTAATGCATCCTGCCCTATTGATCAGACCTTTAAATTAGAATTGGCTTATATTTTTTTAAGTCTTCACTGGTCAAAAGGAGACAAAATAAAGTCCCCATACTGCCAGAATAATTGAACCAGGTGTTGTTAAAAGATTTAGATAGGGGAATCAATTCTTGATCCTTGAAGGGTTAGTTCTCATATTTATTGAACTAATCCAACTAACTATTCCAATGGAAACAAATTATCCGTCTGGACTGACAACATCTAAAATATACAGGTCATTAAGTTAATATGAAGTCCCAAAAAGCATCACTTTTTAAGGCTATTTAAGTCTGTCACTCAACAGTAGGGCAGTGGTTCAAAACAATGATAGCTCAATGTATTATCTGACTCGTAATTAGAATACATTTGCAGCTGCATTAGATCATGCTCCTGTAGCTAGTGCGTAGTCATTTACAAATTAGAAAATAAAGACATGCTGAGAAATCCCAGCATTATGAACAAGCCAACATGTGTTTCGCTCACTAACCGTGAGCTTCTTCCATGCTAAGTAACAGAACTACTAAGGAGATTTCATACCCATACATCCGGAAGTGCCAGTGAAAATAATTTGATCAAAATGTTGTCATTTACCCAGTTGGAGCTCATATATTGAAATGAATACAAATTATACATAATAACAGGTATGAAATTATATAATATTAAAAGCTATATATTAAAACTCACATGGGCATAATGCAGGATCAGTGCACAAATAAAAGTTTATCAATCAGAAGAGATAATGCATGTGACAACATTTTAAAGCCACAGTCAATGCATATTTTAATCAAAAATACATAAATAGTACATTTAGTCTCCTATTTAAGGGTTTATGACTTTAGAAAATCGGTAAATACAAAAACAATATATTTTCAAGAGAAGACAATATTTTAAGCACTATGTCAAAGCTATAGCAGCCCAAAACAACAAATAAATAAACATATTTATTGATACCCATTAAAATTTATAGGGTTGTAAATGTGGCATCCCTAGCAAAAATCTGACCATTTTTAATTCTTCGTTAAGACCCTGATGGCCCAATCCTCCCAGTTATTATGTCCACCTTATCTCATATTGGTGCAGAACCTAATGAATAACACCTCAGAGACCCAATATAACAATTATGGGGGGAATTCAATTGCCCTCGTTGTTGTAAAGAACAATGCGGGCTGTTCTCAATTACCGTTCCTATGGTAATTTTAGCACAGATTTTTGATTGTGGCTCACGCAGCTGCAAGGAAAAATCAGCGTTGAGATTACCGTAGCAATGGTAATAATGCGGACTATTACCGTAGGAACACTATTGAATTCCCCCCTTATGAATGTTACAAAAGTGTCTAGCTATGGAACTTTTTTGGGTAATTATTTATAATACCCACACAATGTTTCAAAGATCTGACACTTGATATTACCAACATAAATTAATGGGCAGTCCAATTGTAACTTATTTACAGTACTACACCACAGGTTTTAATTAGTGTACTGATGGCATATCCCTTTGTCTCTTTAACATCTGAGAGTTTTCTTGATCTTTGGCAGTCACCACATAGGAAGCATCCAACTTATTTTTAAGTCCCAGGCCAACCTTTTTCATATTAAAACTGAAGTAGCTCATTGCAAGAATGTTATTTATATATTCTTACAGTTATTTCAGGATATTTAAAATCCTTATTCTGTAACAAAATGGGGCCAATGTGAGCTGGAGTTAGAGATAAACATGTCTATCTGACGTAGATTGTCTTTATATAGTATTGAATCTCTAGATTGTTTTCTAACTCTATAATAACCATGGCAGATATTTTTATTAGAATATTCACAGGCTCTAAAACAATAAGCTAATTAATGTTCCTGATTCTCAAAGGCAGAGTCCATTCAGCAGTCCCCTCTGATACGTAAGAACTTTCCAATGGAAATACTGTCAGTTAGGTTAGTTTGATAGTAACTGGATGTTAATAATAAACTAATGATGACTGTATGGTTTGTGATGTGTTATAGTTACTTAGGTGCACCCCACATTTAATAAAACTCAAAAGGTAAAAGTCTTAAATTTAAATTATTCTCATGCAGGATTTCAACAAATTCATCAAACTATTGACTCATACTCTCCCAGATCACAAATATATCATAAATAAAGTGAATCCATATGGTTTTGTGTGACTTAAAATCAAACATGTCTCCACTACAATCTCCAAATACCATATACCAGCCTTCCTGTGAAACCCTTGCTGGTCATGTGCTGTGCGGTCAATTACTTGGGGTCCCTGTTGTCGTGTGGTACCCTACTTACTCTCAATTTCTCTTCTCCTCTGGCTATGGCGTGGATGTGGCATCCATTATCAGAGAGACGCCTGAATAATCAGGGGCCTGATTCATTAAGGATCTCAAATGAAGAGGATTCTCATTTCAGTCTCCTGGACAAAACCATGTTACAATGGAAGGGGTGCAAATAAGTGTTCTGTTTTGCACATAAGTTAAATACTGACTGTTTTTTCATGTAACACACAAATATCAACTTTAAATTTCAGTGTACAAATAAGCTATCAAGTATTTGTGTGTTACATGAAAAAACAGGCAGTATTTAACTTATGTGCAAAACAGAACACTCATTTGCACCCCTTCCATTGTAACATGGTTTTGTCCAGGAGACTGAAATGAGTATCCTCTTCATTTGAGATCCTTAATGAATCAGGCCCCAGGTCTTTATACATAGATGCAGTGGAATGGACACTAGCGGTGGTGCAGCACAAACTGAAATAAATAATGGGTGCCAGGGAATCTCTGTTAAAAATGCAAATAAAAGTTTATTCAGACTCCTCCAGCACACAAGCATAGCAGTTACAATATAGTTACATTCCAAATCACCAACTCTTACAGCACATTATTAAAAAAAAAAAATAATACTAATAGTCAGAGTTAATCATGCATAAAGGCAGTCAGTAGGCATGGACCCACAGGTTTTTTCTCTTCTCTCTATCATCCTAATATCCAGGGACCCTCCTACATCCGTGCACTCCATCCCCTACTATCAGGGACCCTCAGCTACAACTTCTAGTCATGCTGCCTTTGTATATTGACCACCCCTCCCCCCCCCCCGCACGGTATGTGAATACTTTCTAAAAGGGGCTTTTCACCTGTAGCTGTACAGAATGCATCACAGTTATTGAGGGACATTCCTTCATTCCTCTGCTGAAGCTGACAACTGTTTTCAAGGACCACTTCCGGATTGCCTTCAGACATATCCCAGTCACCAGGGATTCTCTCACTGCAGACTTGCTGTCTATCTCAGTACTGCCCTAACTGCCGGGTCCAACCACGCTGCTGTACAACCATATATCCCTCTTAATCCCACATGGCATCTGGCCATGAACCCTCTCCCAGGGTGTTGACACTTTTAATTATTGGGACTCTTTTGCCCCCATATGTCACAATATTCTGCCATGGTAGGCACCACACACACCCCTTCTGGTGGCTTTTCTTTATGGAACTCCCCTCTAAGCATTTATCTTTCTCCATGTGGTTTCTTCTGGGGTATCCCTGATGGTGGGGGATGCCCATTATCTTTCACTTCCTGCTGTCCTGCAGCATCTGCACCTCTTGCTGGGACTCAACCTAGGGCATACCCCAGTAACTGGGTATTCATAATTGGTGCCCTTGTGGAATCTGCCCCACACTGCATGTTTCCCCTGGTGATCTCATCTGCCGTCATTGGCAGGGGTGGGCCACATATCGGTAATGCCCACAGGCATACAATCTGTATATAATATTCATACAAAATAATTATATTCCAGAATTATACAATTTCAGTGATAAACATATTGTTATCCACAAGGTCTAGAGGACAGAAAATATCCAATTGCATTTAGACCCACTTTATGTGGTATTGAGGTATATATTAACACAATGTCAGAAGTTATCACTAAAACAGAATTGCTCACAGATATGTCACCAGTCCATTTCACATCATCAACAGTGACTGCAGTATATTAAGACAAAGTAATAAATGGAGAAATGTCCTTATCGCACAATCATCAGTGTTAGTACCCATGTGTTAGATGTCTTTATAAATCTCAGCAATGCAAACCATTTATCCTTATAAACCAGAAGGGGGCCTTTTGGTTCTAGGGTTCGTCTCACAGACTTTATGTAACAAAGAGGTCAATTTAGGGTTGTTGAACTGCTTTGACAATGAATAATTAAACTTATTGTCTCATAAGAAGTCATCTTGGTGCTAATTCATGGCTTAGATGAGATTACCATGCACCCCCAAGCATTTATCGCTGGCCCTGATCTTAAGTAGATCGACTCTGGCATCCACATAAGGTGACTTGATCTTACATGTTTATTGAATTACCTCCCCTATATATTTAAATTACAGAGCTTGAAACAGCAAGTAAATCTACTAATGAACATTAATATACACAGTGTCCACTTTGCTAGGAACAAAGGCCTTGCAAGTATGCTGGTGATGGATCTCTGAATAATTTCATTTTATGCCCCAGATACTCAGTTGAATTTAAATGATGACTAAAGAGACTACTGAATTCACTGTGTCGGTTCGGATATTGCTCCAGGAACCCACAAAAACATACCCTACACCATTACATTAGCATTAATACCTATTCTCAAAGTAGCATGAAACAGCAGGTCACATCTATAAACCTGTGTTTATTCATTTTCAGTATTACTCCATTGTTAAAATACTATGCTAGAAGTCCAGCACCTCTGTAGAAAGTGTATCAGGGAGGGGACTGTCAGTAACTCAGGTGAAGCTTACACGTGTTAAAAGGCCAATCTATTCTATAATAGAATATTGTTCTGCTAAAGACTGTATCCTAAAAAGCAAGTCAAGTCAATATTTAATATTAGTATATTATCTATATATTAGAGGCTGTGTATTATTGGCCACAACAAAATACATGAAATAACTGGAGTGTTTATTCTTAAGTAAATAAGTCCACCATGTTCTCCTTTTCTCATCTGCAGAACATTGCCATGTTAGGAGGGAGGTGCTTCTCCAGCAGTGCAGACACAGAGGGCCGATGCTGAGTTTGAATGCAGCATTCACTATTAGGTCGAAATAATATAAGAAAAACCTCTAAATTGCAAGTATAAATACTTGCTAAAATATGCTCTAAAAATAATATAAGATATGCAAGATCAATGAAGAAAGCACCTATCAACTTCATCTGCAATCATCCAATCAGAAGCAGCTAGCTAGTCCTGGTGACTATCATCATCAGCGTGTATTTGTGCCTGCCCTCAGTCACATGCAATTAATGCGGCTACTGACAAGCGCACATGAGTCTCTGGGCGGGTCTGAATCAGTTCACAATTACACAAACACATCCTTACTGTACTTGGTCTATGTTAGATCACCGATGATCACCCATTCTCATCCATGTCCCACCTCGCCAGTTGCAAGTAGACGCAAGTGCTAGATACAAGCAAATATGTATACACGCATATGGGTGCTACTTATTGTGTGGTCATGTGCAGTATATATTTTTCTATTTTAGTTTATCAAATAGGCGTAAATCAACTCAGTATTAGCCCCAGAGTGACTGAAAACTTGGCAGAAATGAACTGTGTGGAATGGTTGATTTATACACAGATGGAGGGCCAGTAATGTCACAGTAAGATAACTGTATTGTCAGCGTTTTAACCTGTGTCATATCCCATTAGGACTCTGTCATAAAGGTGTCGGAGGGACTTCAGCTGTAATGACGTGGGAGTTATACTTTAATCTTTAACAGAGCTGCCGCAGAATGTCACAATAACACTAAATGTCACAATAACACTGAGTAATGTATTTTACCCTCTGGGTTCATAACTGAAAATACTTTTACTGGTTTACTGGCCCTTTAAGAGAAATTTCCAACCATGGAGCTTAAGTTTTTGTGTCCATGTGCTTATGTGACATTTTCTGCCCCTGTATTTATAACCTCTGCATGGGAAGGACTTTTGTTATTTAAATGTTGTAGCTTTAAATAAAAACCGGTCCAAAACCCTGCACAAAGATTTCCCATGATAGTATTCTTCATTGTAAGGACAATGGAACTATCCTGAAAAGATAATTTCTTTACACTATGTATCTATTATTTATCCATGGAATCATTTATATGACAGAACCATCCCATAAACAAAACAAATCTTTATCAAATTCAGTTTATAAATAAATGTCCTGGTAGCACACAACACAATGTGCGTCTCCAGTCTTATTTCAGTACATTTGAGAACATTTGACGTTTGTTATAAGAAAGTGCTTATTGTTAAATGTACCTCTAGATCAGTGATAGGCAACCTGACACGCTTCAAGGGCCACATGTGTGGCCCTGTAACCTTCAAATGGACGCACAATATCTGTAATGAGTAAAAACAGTATATTTAATCAAAAAGTCACCTATCTGTAAACATATATCAGCAGGCATTTTATATATGTCTTTTAAACCTATGTCAATCAAATTTGACAATAAAGCAGGAAGAAGTATGAGGTCCTAGGGTCACCTGATCCCTATTATTGCTCTAGATGTATTGAATCCTCAGTTCTATCTAGTGCAAAGTTTCTTTTAATTAATAAAAAAAAATGCATCTTTTAATTTTGCATTGTTTTACTGCTGAATAACAGAGTGTTTAGTATAAATGAATATTAATAAACTCACCCTGTGGGTGAAACAAAGACAGAATATCTATCATACACAACAGCAAAGGGTCAAATGAACTCTTGAACCTAAAAACCAAAATGCATTAATAGAATATTGTATCTGTCTGTCCAAGTTCCTTCTCAGGGCTCATACTCCCTGTGGAAGTTATTTTAATGTTTTCTAGATTACAACAGTGAAGGGAAATATGTGGGAACAACTCCAAGAATTAAGGGAGTTATGTTTAACTTTAGTGTGTTAGTATTTATTATTTTTTGCGCAAAAGTTAGCTTTACGTTTTCATACTAAATTGGTTCACACACTAATCGGATTTATTGTGTGCTCAATTGGCAGGTAGTGCTAATGACAAATATTACTTTAGTGATAGTGATACACTTTTCAGAGAATGAATTTTCCCATTTGTCAGTAAATTCAAGCAATTGTTACAAGCAAACAATTTGAAAACCTGAAACGAGAACCATCTGAGAGAAAAATGGTAAAGACTCCATAGCTTTCCATAGTGTCACAAACTCTGAAGAAATTTTCTTTATTATTAAATTCATTCTCCACTCTTTGGAAATGCCTCTGTAAACTAGAAGTGCGCATAGGTGTACAAAGAGGTGGAAATATCTGAAAAGACTCCCTATGAAATTGCGTAGACATCACAGCAAATGCTTAACATCATACCGCTTTAGAATCACTCCTTTCATTAAATAAAACATTTCCATTTTTGACCTAAAATACTGCTTTAGTCTATCTGCATTTAAATTAATCATGAGTAAGGGGACATCAGGACAGTTTTTATTACATTACTTTTGTGTGAAGCAACTAGAAGGGAGCGACATAGGTCTATTAAAACATATAAAACAAAACCAGTTTCTTAACCTCAGTCGCAGACCTCAAAATAGGAGCCACAGCACTGACCTGCTCTGTGATATCATCCCAAATGCGGGGCTTTGCTGGGGTGGATCGCTGCCTGTCCTCCCCTCCTCTGAATGGGACATTTTTCAAAAGCAATGTATAGCGCAGAATAATATACAGCCTGTATCACAGAATAGCAAGGAAGAATCTTTGCCTCTTCAGCCTTATATAGTGTCTGCAGAGGTACCGTATTTCCCCATGTATAAGACGCACCTTTTTCCCCAAAAAATTGGGTCTAAAACCTGGGTGCATCTTATACAGGGGTAGTGGGGATGCAGGGGGGGCAGTGGGGGAAAATCGAGGGGGGGCGGGGCAGAATTACTGTGCCAGTGGGGGGGTGGGGGTTCCAGGAGGAGGGGGACAGGCAGAGTGGCAGCGGGGATCCAGCAGGTGGGGGACAAGCAGAGTGGCAGCGGGGATCCAGGAGGAGGGGGACAGAGACAAAGTGGCAGCTGCCTGGCTGCTCTGATCACAATCAGAGCAGCCGGCCATTACACTCTCCCTGCCTTTTTTGACAGCTACCATAATATATATTTTTTAAAATTTCGGGGCCAAACTTAAGGTGCATCTTATACATGGCAGCGCCTTATACATGGGAAAATACGGTATATTCTTCTTCCACCATTTGTTGTGTGTGAACGCCCAGGCATTGAAACGCCCCTAATTGCTTTTGTACTGCCCACTATTGTGATTGAATGACAGATACTCCATTTCAAGTGCAAGGAAATCTACCATTTTAGATATGTTATAGGAGGGATCCCCAAATTACATACCTGTGTTCACACATGGCCTGAGAGCCAATCAGTGAAGAGAATGTTGAAAAGTCTCATTCACTTGCAAGTAGTTTATCCAGAATGGAGTTCCGGGCCCTTTCAGGAATAATGGACCATTGCTGGGTCCTAGAGCCCGTTACATTAGTAACATGGAAAAAAATCTGTGGCATAGGCTGGTTAACATGCGCTGCATAGTTCACCTCCAGTGCCACTGGTGTGACATACAAAGGCAGCAACAGCAGCTCCTTGTGGACCTTAAGGAGTGAAATTGCCAGGTGTGAAATGACAAACATTTTTTTTATTTTTGATTACAGTTTGATCTGGTCCATGTAGTTATATTCCAGTGTAAAATAGAAAGTAATGAGGCTTGTAATAACCTTTATTGGACATGACCTGCAGTGTAATAGTGATGTTTCAGTATCAGTATGTGATTACATTCACCTTAGAATATTGACATTTTATTAAAACTCCTAGGTGAAGTTCATATGAAAGTGGTGAAGAGGTGTTTGTATTTGGCTAATGGGGGAGTACTTCTCTCTGTGTAGTATTTAATAGAGATGTGCACTGACTCCCGTGTTTTGGTTTTGGATGTGGTTTTGGTTCTAAAACATCTTTGTCTTCAGTTGCAGCTCATGATTCATCAAAAGGTGATAGTCTGCATATCATTGCAAAATATATGAGGCAGTGGCTCCCTTGTATTCTCTATAAGGTACTTTAAATAATGTGCATTCCACCATGGAACTCATAAACCGTAAGTGCCTAACTCAGAAGTGCCAAAACCGGAAGTGCTCAAATGGGTTTTCACTATAACAACCAAACACAGCGTTTCCTCGGAGAGTCACTGGGACACCTTCCTAGCAGGTGTGTAGTGCCCATGAGTACCTAAGACATGTACTAAGGAGGTGCAATAACTCATCTCCACTATCTAATGCACACTCCGTCAGTATGCGTTCCAGCATGGAACACATTAGCTGGAAGTGCAATGACGCTCTTCATGTATCACAAGTGTTTTGGTTTCAGATTTTCCTGTAAATGAAATTTTGCCTTGTTTTCAGATCCGATTTTGTTTCGAAGAATCGAGTCATGTTTTCCAAATCTTGGATCTGTGGGATTTCTCCAAATCCGAACCGCTCATCTCTAGTAGAATGCTGCTGTCAATAGGAGGCCAGTGAGGAGTGCTAGGAGGAGCCCCAGGTGGAGTCCCAAGAGTATCCTAAGAAGAGCCCCAGGAGAAGCCCACAGATGAATCAGGGGATGATTCCTGGGAGGGACCCATTATAATTGTTGAAGAACTCCTGGAGGAGCCCCTGGTGGAGCCCCTGTAGGAGCCCGAGGAGGAGACCCAGGAGGAACCCATACAAGAAATAGGAGAAAATTCCTGGGAGGAACCCCTTATAATTGTGGTGGAACCTCTGAAGGAGCCCATATAGGAGCCCCAGGAGGAGCCCCAGCTGAAAGAGGCAGAGGGCCCATCCCAGGCCCCTGAAGAAAAATGTGCGTATCTTGATTTAACAATATTTTCTTTGTTTTCAACATAAAAGTCTAGGCCTCAGACATCATTTTTTTACCAAATATATATTTGCCTAGACAATTATTGCTATTCTACAGGTGTATGACTTAATGGGCCTAATAAGCATATGCCCTTTAGTAAAGTCCACCCTACAATATATGTTCATGTGACTCCAAAATGAAAAGGTTAATATGATGTAATTGTCCTGAAACATGAGTGTTTAGGAGTAATAAGGTGAATGAGGGTAATTAAGGAAATGCATGCATTTAAATTCCTCTGTGAATTAGGAGTAAAGACAGAAGTAATGCAAAAATGTCCAATTGTTCCCAAACAAATAGAAGGGCAAATAAAAACACAATGTCATGTACATGAGATTGTGTGTCATGGAACTCACTTACTATCGTATTCAACTCCGGGTGCAATTATATTAGAATATGGGAGTGCGGTCGTTCAAGTTATGTGTGTGTTTTAAAAACGCAAAGTTGCGTTCACTTTAGGCAAACAATACACACATTATTTTTCTTTTTAGAAGGTATCTTACATAATTGTCTTGTTATTTAATACATGTACATCATTTACAATGTATATTATTTTACACATTAGTTTTTATCACATAAGTCCTCATATAAACAATATTTTTGACTTAGCCCAGTTACCAAGTTGCATTAAAAGCACGGTAACTTATAGGGGAATGGAATCTACAGGTTCCTATGATACATATCCCTTCTGCTGCCTGCTTGCCTGTTTGGACCTGTGGTTGGGAATGGCAATGGCAATACAGTCTCTTTTGGATGCTGCATGTTCTATTTACTTGCATTCACTGAAGTTAAATTAAGGAAATAAATTGAGAATCTTCCGTTCTCCCCTCCAACTGCATCAGTAAGCGCAGGTTACACACCGTTTGCTATGTGGTATCACAGGCATCTTCTTAACACTCTTGATTAACAGGCTTTACAAATTTTCATGATATGCAATTCTTGTTAACAATGCTTGTTGCTTACAGTGAGCCTAACTCATTAAAGGACATAAACTGCATTTTTTGTGTACAATCCACAAAATAACTCTGCGCATGCACAGAACTAGCTCATACACCACAGAACACAGCAATGTCCAATTCGTCTTCTGGTGCAAAGGACACTTAATACAGCCTACAATTTCAGGGAGAGAACAGGTCGAAATAGAGCTTTTGCCCATAGTCAATGTACAGTAAGGGTGTGCCAATCTCGAGCACACACAGCAGCGTCCGATTCAAGCTCTGGGCATCTCAAAAGTACTTGTTTCTCAGCAGTATCTCTTGCGCCAGCTACAGGTCTTATCTAAGTGCAGATTACTAGCGATGATGGCTGTGTATGCATGCTAGAAAATATGTTTGCAATCAGGAGCAAGTGTAAAAATATATTTTATGTACAAGAGACATTAAGAACATCCTAATAAATGTATGTTATGAACAAAAGCAATAACTGCTTTTTTAAGTTTTTATAACTTATCAATAATGGCTATGGGCCTGATTCATCAAGGTACGCAAACGCATACGCATCTGCTAAACGGGACTTGAGCTACGTAAAACACCACATACGCAGCGCAAACAGAGCAGATACGGCACTCAAAGTCAACTCAATCTCAAACTCCAACGCAAATATAACAGTTTGCGTCACTCAAAGTATGAAACACAGATGCATATGCGTTTGCGTACCTTGATGAATCAGGCCCAATATTATTAACATAGAACAATAATTGAATAGTTTTGAGGACTGGTATTTAACATAAAACACTGTTGCAGGCTATAAGAAGAATGTTGATATTTATAATTGTTCCTTGGTTTGTTTGCTCAGGCTGCTATTAATAATTTATAATTCTGTACAGTATCAAGAACTACCATGGCAGCCACAGTCACATGGCATATCATGTAGTTAGCAGAATGGTACTGGAATGCCCCTATGATCTCTATCTGCTCTGTGTACTGTTATATTCTCCCCTTTTTCCTGCCCTCCATGCCTTCTTATATCCTGATTTGTAAAAGGACAGCTAAGAAAAATGAAATATCAGGTACATGCTTAAAATGTACTTAACTTGCTATTTAAAGAAAAATTCTAAAAAATAATCCTTCAATGTGGAATTTGTTGTATATGAGATCAATTATTTATAAGTATGTTTTTTTTTATTAAGAAAGCCTGGGTAAAGTGTTTTGGAATTTAGAACACTATGTTTAAAATATACTAAATTACATTTAAAAATTATTCCAGTCTTTTCCCACAGTGTCCCTGGTATTCCCCTCCTGAGTATACTGCTTGGTAGTCCTCACACACCTACACTGATTGAAGAAGAAGAGACTTTGGGTCTGATTTTGAGTTAGGAGCAAAGAAAAGGAGCGACTTTGCACCTGGACAAACCATGTTACAATGCAAAAGGGTACAAATTGACTTATTTTTGCATGCAAAGAAAATACTGTTTTTTCATGTAGCACAAAAATAGCTTTATTTTTCACTGAAATTGAAGTTGATCTATGACATGTTGTATCTCAACTAAAAATCTGTCCCTACATTTTAAATTTACCCCCCCCCCCCTCTAATGCAACATGGTTTTGTCAAGGTGCAAAGTTACTCTTTTCCTTTGCTTTGCTCCTAACTCAAAAGCAGGCCCTTTTTTGACCACTGTGTGTAGCACTGTATACAGGAAGCATTGATATTCTTTAGACACGCTTTATTGGTGTATTGCTGGTAACCACAGAGAACACTATGTTTTATGTTCTTCCTTGCACTTTGAAGCAACTTTGTTTTCTTTTTCATGTATCCACTCTTGACCTTTCTCAATGGGCTGAATTATTTTGGCAGGTTGTCAAACAATATTGTATATGTTTGAAATCCTCTGAAGTGACAAGATACTGTAATAGACAGTCACCAAGTATTAAACACATTGAATAATAATGATAATAATAATAATAATAATAATAATAATAATAATAATAATAATAATAATATTAATAATATTTTTGCTCTTAAAACATGTTTGTGCTTCTATGTGACAACTATACAATAAACAAGTGGAATTAATATATTTATAAGCTCCTGTAAATGTTATATAAATAGTGTTTAGTGAGGCCTTTGATTTTAAACAGTGCTTCGGGATCTCATTGCTTAAAATTAAAATTAACTGAGTTTTTTAGTGTTTTTTTTTATCTTTTTGACCAGTGAATGTGCTTTTTCAATAGCTGTACCAGTGACTTTGTGTTGTCTTTAGCTGTGCCTCTGATATGCCAGCCCCTGATATTTTTTTTTCTATAGCCATGTACCAAGTGTGTTTTCTCTATAGCAATTTACTAAAATGTGGAAAAGTCTTTTCTGTTACTGCTTTGCAACGGCACGTTTCTGTTTTTGTGCCGTTGTTTCTGTTTTAACAGTTATGTTTGTGTATTAGTATCAACCAATAGTTTTGATCCTGATTGTGGAATAATTGAATTATCCTAAGTGCAATGCAAAATATCTACAATAATCCAGTGGGCTTGGCGCATGAATGCAAAAACTAGATTTTTATTTTGCTGGTCGAGATATTCTAGTTGATACTGTGTAAGTTTAGAAGCATACTGGAAGTACCAGAAGTCTGCATAAAATCAAGCAATATGTAAAGATATTTACACCAGCTCAGAGTTGGTGGTAATTGGACCATGGTTATTTTTGTCAATGCGACATCCATTGCTCGATATATGTACATTTTATAGGGAACACACATTTATATTACCCAAAAATCAACTTAAAATGAAAACTTGTAACGCTGTATTACTATTACTATTATGATATAAATTAGTGGTAAACAAGCACTATTTTAGGAGAAAGGAAGAAAAGGGTCAAATCATGCAAGGTTAAGGTTGAAATGTGATAATAGGCAGAACTTTGAGGTCATTTTGGTCATGGAATGTGGATGAGCTCCAACTAATGTGAAAAGGGTGAAAATAAAGTATGCTGTTCCTCCACATGTTCCCTTGTTGTAAATGATCCCAGTACCAGTTTTTTAGCTGTGATTTATTTTCTTTTGCCCGTTTTATTACATCAGTTTGTTTTCTATACAAAAAAGAAAATTTTTTGTAAACATCCTCTACTATGTGCATTTTTTCTCACAATGGACCTCATTTAGAGTCGGACGCAAAGTCAGATTTAGGCGCATCTAACCAAAAAACACTACCACGCATGTGCAGAAAGCTCCAAATCCGCCTGCATCTTGGACTCAATTAACACTTGCGACAGCTTGCGACTCACTATGAGAGAATGGGAGGAATGCGGAATTGTGAAGGTGTGACCCTGTAAATACATCCTAGTCGCAGTGAGGCGCAGACGCAACACACGTCAAAACAGGGCTAAAGCTGTGCGGCAGGAATTAGGTGGCGCAAGCGGTTAGCTAGCTGCAAGAACTGCTCGCAGCTCTATAAGGTATTACGAGTGGGACGCAACCAGGGTTTGCTTGCAACTCGTAATACCCTACCAAGCTGCGGCACACTCCCACTCCCCACTTCTTACACGGACTATGCGTCCGACTCTAAATGAGGTCCAATATGTGTAATAGACCCAATAGGTCATACTTTAAGGATTCTGCTTCCTGCCTATCTTGCTTCTCTACTTAAATATACTCACCATATACAGGATATGTTGTGATATGTTATTGATACTTCTGCTATAATGAAATGGGATAAATTTTACATTGTATTTAGCATACTACCTTGAACTATAAAGAGATGCTTAATGATTCACAACAGTACCGACTAAAGGTGCTTAAATTCTCTACCACATAAACACACTGACCTTAACAGTTTTTCAGCTGTAAAACTATACTGGAGCACCTGGAGGAAATCCCCCTTAAACACTGGGAGAACATACGAACTTCACACAGGCTAAAATGGAACCCATGACCCCAGAACTCTGAGGCTGTAATGCTAACCACTGTGCCACGATGCTGTACAATAGTCATTTTCAGTGCCGTTTTCAAAACTCTCGGTTAGATTTACTGAACGGTGATTTGATGATTTTTCCGGTGGTTTTAAAACTGACGGATTCACTAAAGGCCAAACCGCTATTAAAACGGACAAAATTGACATTTTTGAAAACCACCACTTATAAATCGTCATGCTGATTTTTACAATGATGAACATACAGGCGAATTTACTGAGCTGGGGTTTGAAAAACTGCCACAAAACCGCCATCCAAACGGCCAAAACAAAAGAGATGGTTGCGATAAGCAGGGATTGCTCAAACTGCATGCTGTCATTCTATCTGGTCATTCAGAACATAGGAGGAGGCACCATCCACATTTAAATGATTGGGGCAATTATTGATTAGGGGACAAAATTAATTTATAACTAAATTATGGGGGGAAATTTTAGATGTTTTCAAACTGCCGCCACCCATTGCCCAGCATTTTACATCACAGCCTCAAACCGCCCTATTGTAAATACGGAGCACTAAACCGCCGGCGATGTGTGGCTGATTAAAACTGCCACCAACCACGATTCTTAGTAAATCTAGCCCTCTAACTTTAATTATTTTTCATCTTTTGCATAAGTTGGTGGATTTCTGGTATGTAGATGTGGCTCCTGTTAGTTGCATTCCACGTTTATGATAGACAACTCATGTTGATTACTTTGCTCACACATATCATATGCAAGATATTTAGTTGTTCCTTGTCTCTTACTGACTTCTAATGGTTCATATCATTTACTATAATGCTTTTTCACTTTACTAACAAGACTCTCCCCCTAATTTTTTTGCTCAATGCAATCATATAGTCTATTTATGTTTGAATCTAATATATATAAGCCTAGTGGCGTGTGTTAGTCTGTGTGTGTGTGAAAAAAAAAAAAAAACAAGCTGCAGCGCCACCTGCTGGGCGGAGTTATACACTGACCTACTAAATTCTTAGTGTGTGTGGAAAAAAAACTCAGAAAGGGCTGAAATTTGGTATACTAAGATGTTTTTAATTTGTTAATTAAATTTGTTAATTGTTAAAAGTATTTATAAAGATTTTAAAAAATATATATATATATTTCTTGAAGGAGAAGTGACAGTTGGGAGTGGTTGGTGGTTGCCGGGGGTGACAGTTGGGAGTGGTTGGTGGTTGCCGGGGGTGACAGTTGGGAGTGGTTGGTGGTTGCCGGGGGTGACAGAGCGAGAGGAGTGTGATACTCAGGACCGCTGAGAGAGATCCCTGTGTCTGGATAGACATCTGGATAGATGGGGCGATAAAGATGAAGGATGAGGTGATGGAGAAAAATGATGAGGTGGTGACATGTGGACAAAACCACGTTAAAAAGGGCGCTTGCATCGGGATGTAACGCTCTTCCCCTGAGGGTTAACTTGTATAGCATAATAACATAATATATTAATATAACCTCTTAACTTTTCTTCCTTATTATGGCTTCTAGATTTACAGGGGTTTTGCTTATTAAGTGCTATGTTTCTTCTTTTGGAGCATTTCAGTACAATATCTTTCAATAGTGTTACAATACACAAGTGATATCAATATATGTAATATGAAAACATCATATTATTGGATGTCTGTGACACGTATGAAAGTGCTCCACCTACACTTTAGTTTTTATTGTAAGGTCTTAGAACTTCTCTGTGGCTTCCAATAATTAACTGTAGTGAGTGCATTACCCCATGCCCCATGTGTACTAAATGAACAGGAGTAAAGCTAGAAAAAGTTCCTTGCTGAATATGGAAAAGCAGCCCTGGAAAATTGTAATCTAATTTTAATATCATATCACATATTGTATATGGAATCAGAGGTGTGTGAATCTCCTGTGAATATGTTCTAAGAGCTATTAGTGATATTAACTTGCAAATTGCATTGTTTCTGAAATGATTTGCAAACCTAATTTTCTTGGTAAATGATGGATTCCAAACTAGGTGAAATTATTTTGTTTGCCTCTATGTTGGAGATCACACTGTACTCGTTTTATATCTATCTTTATAATGATCTAAAGGGAGCTAACCTTTGACATGATTGCTTGACATTGCTGAATAATCGCACATTGGACAATTTGGGTGTTCAGGACTGACTGACATTTACAAAATGGTAAAGTGAATGTAGGGGTTAATCTATAATACAAATTGCTTTGGGAAATGTTTCTGCAGTTAACTACAAAATATTTGAAAATGACTGTGTGCCCTACAATCTAAACTTATCTAAATCTAATTAATTTAAACTCAATAACATCATAACTAAATAAAAAAGAAACACCAGTAGCCCTTTTTTTAAATATTAAAATATAACACTATGGGGCATATTCAATTCCGATCCGATCCGCGGTAACGCGCCCTACCGCAGAAAATGCGCAGTACTGCCGGTAATACGGTACCGCAATAACGCGGATTTTCGGACACAGCCCTACGGGCTGCGAACGAAAATCCACGTTATTGCGGTACCGCGGATTAGGTTCGCGCCCGTTCCGGCGCGATCCCGCGGATCGGGATCGGAATTGAATATGCCCCTATAAATTCAATATATCAATACATTTTTTTCCATAAATAAAAGCCAGGATATTTACAAACCAAAGGAATACTTCTACAGTAGGCAAATAAATAACATATTTAACCACAATGGTTTTATAAAATTAAACATTCTACAGTGTATTCTTTTTGTTTCAATTTTAATGCTATAGCTCCAAGTTGTCAAATGTCCTCAAGGACTATTTTTTACATTATAAAAGGATTATTTCATTGTTGTTAATGTTGACTAGAGGATGAATTAGAATGTACTGTATTTGTGTAGGAACAAGGTTGGAGGAGGTGTAAGAGAATAGGGTCGAAAGTGCAAGCATTATATGGAGAACAGAACAGCTGGAAAATTTCAGAGGGGAAGGAGTCAAGGAGGATTAGAAATCTGAGGTGTGGGAAAGTTAGAAAAGATGGTCAGATGGACGTCATGCCATATATAATCCAGCATGGCTTTGAAAATGATCAGTTGTGTGAATAGATGAAAAGCAGCAAGACTTTGACAGTTTGCTGAAAAATATACAATATAAAAGGATAGAGGTAAATATGTAATCTGTTTATTATTTTCCAAATAGCACATGAGCAACTAAAAAAGATGGGTGGAAAACATATTCCAATTTGTAAACATCACAGATTACAATACACGTTTAACACTAAGGGAAAATATAAAATGTGGCTGCCTCTCCGTCTGCTCCCACGATCTGACATAAAATCTGATTCAAGTTACCCTTAATTTGGAGTAAGTCATCTGCTGTGGAAAATGAAGCAAGAGGAGAATGTTCAGTTCAAATTGTGTTGCCATGGATCCCAAAAACTATGACAAGCTTGTAATTTTCTTGTATAATATAGAGCAAGTTTTCACATATCATGATTTCCTATACCTGGAAGATAATCTGGGCTTAAGCCAATTTGAAGCCATACCCTAATTAGCCACTGAGAGTATATGGACAATTCATGAGCGGTTGCTCACTGTGGAATTTAATAATTAAAATGCCAATCTAGGACATAAGGGTCAGATTAGTCGCACTTTCAAAATAGACCCTCACCCATGGGCACCTCTGCCATATGTGTGACATATGGTCATGCAAGCTAACCCTTACAACAAAACCGTGAAGCCAGAGGTCTGAAATATATATTTTACACAATTAGATAGTTGCACGCTTTTTTTTTTAGAAACATATTTAAGGTCTTATGGATTATACATTGTCTATAGCAGAGGGAGGCAGCCAAAGTCTGTGAGATCATGTTGGAACTTTAGATTATATAGCACCATACAATCCACAAGTTGCGTACTTCTGGTTTAGGCAGCAACATATTCACATCAGTAGGTATCCAGACATAAATTCTGCTGGTAATAGGCTTCAGTTGATTACCTTTGTTACAGGAACAGACTTTTTTCATAGTTGCTACTAAGTAAAACAGTTTTCAGTTTGTAATAGTTTTTAATATCTAAATAATTTTTAAAGTTGTATACATTAATTAGCACAGGACATGCCATATTTTGTGTTCAGCTAATATAAAATTAAATATCATCTGAAGGCGTAAATGGACCTGTGCCCTCCATGCTATAATCATCAGTGAAATACTAGCTTGCATTTGAACAAAATATCTCTGAACCTAGATTTGTTTTTAGAATAGCTAATATTTCAGTGTAAAGTCCATTTAACATTTTTTTAAAGAGCACCGCGATCCAGGCTACAAGTTGTGATATGAGAAGTGCGCTGTATTTATACAGGGTGTGCACATACCTTTTATACATGACAATCACTAGTCTTCACGGTGATCAGCGAGGAAAGGTTTAAACAGGGGAATCTTTCACTGCTGGGGAAGTGGGCACCTGATTGGTTGTGAACAGTGATAAACTTTTACACAAGACACGGGTACAGCAACTTTAACACTGCAACGGAGATCACACAGAATAGAGCCATTGCCGTTCATTAGAGAGTGATGCTTGTTCTTTTTATGATCATAAATAGCTGTTGGTGAAATCAACCAGAGACAAAATGCAATTTTTGAACTGAATCCTTGTGCCCATATAAAAACAAATCTATTTATTGAGCATAAAATTGTAACAATGTTGCCTTTACATTCTGAGACATAATAACATGGATGAAAAACATAATTTACCCACAATAATTGCAATGCAAGCACCATAACTACATAGCAAGTTTCCAATGATTGTCTTGTCCTCTCTTGGGCTTTCATAAGGTAGTATGCTCAATTGTTTTAGTGTTTACTTATTATCTTTGCCATCGATTTCATTAGCAGAAAAAGAGAAAAATTCACTTTCAATATATCAACATAGCACCACATTAGCACTTTGCATGGATTCCACATCACAAGGCAACCACAGTTCAGCAAAACATGATGTATCACAGATCGTGTATCACAGACCATTACGGTTTCAAATGTCAATATACCGCTCAGCCTCCCTTTTATCCTGGTTTTTGAGATTGTGTGCGGAAAATGTGTAATGCACCACTATTGCATTGCACTGCATCAAACACAGCAAGTATACATGGCAATGTGATAAAAATACTATTGGGCATCCATAATTTGGATACGGAAATCAAGGACATTTATGTTACATAAAGTTTGCTCAATCTGTTAAAGCCACCTCTTGTTTTGTACAGTAAAATGCAGTGTGAATTGTTGGAAAATAAGCATTTTAAGCTACAGATTTCCTTACCAGGGGATTTAATTTTTGCTATTCATTTGTACTGTGAGGCAATGAGAGGACAAAGTGGGAAGAGGCTAGGGATGCACACATAAACATACAGCCAAGCTAAAAGTAATTGAACATATAAATATTTTAGTAGTGGGTATGAGCGTTGGTTTCCTCCGGGTGCTCCGGTTTCCTCCCACACTCCAAAAACATACTAGTAGGTTAATTGACTGCTATCGAAAAACTGACCATAGTCTGTGTGTGTGTGTGTGTGCGCGTGTGTGCGTGCGTGTGTGTGTGTGTGTGTGTATGTTAGAGAATTTAGACTGTGAGCTCCAGTAGAGCAGGGACTGATGTGAATGAGTTCTCTGTACAGCGCTGCGGAATTAGTGACGTTATATAAATAGCTGGTGATGATGATGATGAGTACAACCCTTGTACTGGCAGGAACATGCCCACTGTGCTCTAGGAAACATCTTGTCACATAATCAGACTTTGGAAAGTGGTGTAACTTTCAAGACTCCTGAATTTTGAATGATCACGTTACTGTCACAGGATTTTTAGCCCATTCCAACAGCTAATTTAAATAGTATGCCATTATTGCAGGAAGCCAAATACAGGAGGAGAGGGACACAGATTTATAGCTTTTGTTTTATCAAGAATGCTACATATGTTCCTACCTTTAAACTGTTTTATAAAAACAATTTAGATGGGATAATCCTGATGTGCTGGGTAAAGTGGGAGGAGTTTGGACAGAAAGCTTGGATGGTATGAATGTGTGTGTCTTGTGTGGGATGGTGACGTTTCTTAACTGGAACTAGGGCTTATATTGTCCCGCTTTTTCCTGGGTAAGTGATGGGAGGTATATCTTTGTTAATAACCTAACATTTTATTATTATTATTATTATTATTATTATTATTATTATTATTACTACAGACGTACTAGATTTGTGTGAATATAGGATTGCCATAGTTATGAAATGGAATCCTGGACACCCAAGTATGATGAAGTTTGCTATCCAGGCGAAACTACTGCTTTCTCCCTTTTTGTACTAAATTTAGTACAGGAGTTATAGGTATATATCCTGATAATGCTGATGCACCAGGAGACTGAATTCCAGAAAAATAAAGGTTAATGAGTTAAATATGTTCAAAAGCAAAACACAAGACTGTCAAAGGAAAACCAAGATGCAACCAACATATATTGCCTACATTTACATACATGATGATGGAGGATTATTTAGTAAATTCACATCACAATGACATAGGGAAAGTCCCATTATAATTTTAAATGAATCAAATCTCCTATTTTGTGTAGTGATTTATATGAATCCCCCCCTCATTTTTTTTCTAAATAATTGCCATATATCCTCCAATTGCAGAAATCATTGATAGGCAGGGGCAATCTAGTAAAGAGTGAATTGCAAAATACCCATGAAATCTCAAAAGGTACTCAAATTGCCTGACATTAGTTCAAAGAAGTGATCAAAGTGGGGGTGTATATTGTGGTATGCCACACCACCACTTCTCCTACGGCCTTCATTGAAAAATTATCAAATTCCATTCATTTACATTCTCATTACATTTTTCATACCGTCACTTCTAAGTTTCCATACCGCCAGTTCTAAATGTCCACTTCGACCACTGGTTCAAAGGGTAATGCATTTAAATGGATGCAGAAGGCCCATAGAAATACATTATTGAAATGAATTGGGAAATACTCACTCAATTGCAGACACACAAACCTCTATCTATCTATCATCATCATCATCACCATTTATTTATATAGCCCCACTGATTCTGCAGCGCTTTACAGAGAACTCACTCACATCAGTCCCTGCCCCATTGGGGCTTACAGTCTAAATTCCCTAATATACACAGACACAGACAAACAGACTAGGGTCAATTTTGATAGCAGCCAATTAACCTACAAGTATGTTTTTGGGGTGTGGGAGGAAACCGGAGCACCCAGAGGAAACCCACGCAAACATGGGGAGAACATACAAACTCCACACAGATAAGACCATGGTCGGGAATTGAAGTCATGACCCTAGCGCTGTGAGGCAGAAGCGCTAACCACTGAGCCACCGTGCTGCCCTATAAATATATACATATATATATATATATATATATATATATATATATGTCTCTTTTTTTCATGATTACTAATAGGTCATTTTATTTATTTATTAATCCAATATAGTGATGTGGGATGTGATACATGCTTTCATTTAAAAATAGCATCTTGAATTTAACAAAATCTAGCTAATTTTTCTAAGGTGACATAATACAGTTTACCTCAGTCTAAAATCTTTATATTTTCAAATGTAGTTCCACTTTTAATAAAAGAAGACATTGTGGGCCTGAATCATCTTCAAACGCAATGTGAACCCAACATGAATTTAAAAAAAATGAATGTGACTTGCATGCGTGTACGCCAGTATTAAAATACAAGTGGATTTCAAGAAACATTTCCATTTGAATATGAGTATGATTTGTCCCATCAGAACGCATATAAGAAAAACAATTTTCTAAAATAAATTTACAACCATTAATACTATAATCAGTAATAAAAAATACATGTTAAAAAACATAATTTTTTTTACATTAAATACATAAATCAGGATATTCTTATGTATTGTACATTTTTATTGTTTCTCTTACTTGCAAACACATGTTTTAGCATGCATATGTGTCAGCCATCACTATCACTCAGCATTGCCTTCTAGCTGGTGCAAAGGATACGGCTAAAAAACACGTACCTAAGAAATACACAGAGCTGGAATTGGACAAATGTTCATGCGCTGAACCTCAGTACGCCCTTACTATACATTGTCTCCATCGTGCACCCTTTCTAGCCCCCGTTCTGCCCTTTAAGTCATAGACAGTCAGAAGTGTAATTTAAATTTGAACATGAATTGGATACAATTTTGTTCACTGGCGTAAAGTTAATTTCTGAGCATGCGCAGAACAATTTCATGGAACATACGGCAACGAGATTTATGTCCATAGATGAATCAGTCCCTGTATGAGCATAATACTCTTTTATTAATATTAATTGTGTCATTGAAATGAACCACTTGAGATGGTTGTTAGAAGATTGAATGACCGCATGTTCCTTTATTAAAATAAAGTAAAATGTTTTCACCAAAGAGCAAATCTGACATAGAGACCCTATGCTGTATTAAGATAGCTATCCACCCAAACCTAAAATGCCGGAGTTTTATATCTTTACAAAGAAATATTGACATGGATAGTACATTCTTAAACTGTAACCTATATTTTAAAAACAAAGACATGAACATAGCATAAAAGCATACTTGCCAACATTTTAGATTTGGCTTTCGGGAGCTGCCGGGGGAAAGGTGGGCGTGCAGGGGGCGTGGTGTCATTTTAGCCCCGCCCCGTAACGCAATGACGCAAAACGCGTCATTTTACATTGGGGGCTGGGCCAAATGATGCGATTCCCGGTGAATCACGGTGTTTGAACCGAATTCTGCACACTTCACTAGGAAGTGGGTGAAATTCGGGAGTATCCCGGACATTCCGGGAGAGTTGGCAAGTATGCATAAAAATTAGCTTGCGCAACAAATAAAAATAAGTTTTAAAAATCAAAAACAGATACATTTAGAAAACAAAGGATACTTTTATTGTCTACTTCTCACATATTATGGACTCAAGGCATAGCATACTGTTTAACTATTTTGTTGTTATATTTGACCCACTTCTTACTATTCTGCTGTACGAAAAAACATTTCCCTTAATTAACCCTATTTTAATGTTTTGCATACATGTGTACAGTAAATTATTTCTTTTATCCCAGATACCCAAGCCGTCTATTTCAGTGAGTATGAAAAGAAATGGAATTGGCTTTTGGTCACTGTAAGCAGGATTTAAAAGATAATTCATGTTTCTTTTCTTTTTCACAGTTAATCAAAAGCATTAGAAGTTCTTGATAACAATACCTGTTTTTTACTTTGAAGTACTGCAATGGAAAATAAATCAAGCAATTCCTCTTTATTTGTGTGTTTCTTTACACAGCCTATCAGTTTTAATAATGTTTAATTTTTTTGCAATTATTTGTGCTGCGGTTGTCCTTCATTGTTAATCTATCCTTTTCACACTGAATAAACCTTAATATGTATTTTTACCCTTGACTCAAAAATGTCAGTTGCAGAAAACTCCAATATTTGTCAGGATAAATACCATTTAACTGCAGCTGCACCCAAAGGAACTAAACAGAGGCGCATGTGAATACAGCCAGAGGAACTTAATTAATCTTGCTGTCACTTCCATGATTCTTTTCATTAGTTGCTCTGCTATCTAATCTACTGGACTCTTCTCTATTGGAAATGGCTATCAAGAAAATTCTGCCATAGCATTTCACAAACACTGGGGAGTAAATGTTTATAAAGGAATACAGTCTATTATATGTGTTGGCTTTCCAATAATAAAAAAAATCCACTTTGTGAAATACTGTTATATTGAATAAATAGGAGACAAAGCAATCACATTTAACAAAAAAACTAGATCGATGCTCTGGTATGGATTATTACTTTTTAGCTAGATTCAATTTGAAATCAGATACATTTGTAGTGTATTCTATAAAAGTTGTATATTATTAGATAATGGCAATGTATATAAATCAAAATATATAAAGCTGACGTTTAAGGGCCTGTAGTTTCTGAATATACTTCTGTGATCGTAAATGTACCCTATGAGACTACATTCAAATGGACTTGCAACCATTTTGAAAAACCAACTCCTGTATTTCCATGTTTTAATTGCAAAGATGTAAAGCATAGCTGCCAACTGTCCCTAATCTCCAGGGACAGTCCCCAGCTTTATGGCTTGCCCAGTATAACTTCTCTTATTCTGTGCATAAAATTTAATTCTCAGTATCTATTATTACTTTAGGGATTTAGATGTTAATATTTATCAAATATAAGCATTCAAAATACATCTCCCTTGTGCTCTGCTTGCTCTTATTCCCTCCACTTACTTCCCTTGTGTCTGATGTCTGTTTTTCCTCCCTTTACAGTATAACTCTTAAGAGCAGATCACTCTTCCCTCTTGTCTCACTATCTATTACTTCTGCTCCAGCTAATCTGGTACTAGCCATGAGAGCTTACGATGTAATGGTGCCATTAGTAGTATGTGTGTGGGCTGCACCAAAAGCAAAATCAAAATAAGAATTTCAGAACACATCAATAATATAAAAAAATGCTTAAAGACCCAAAGTGTGTCAAATCATTTTCTCATAACGCATAATAAAAAAAAGTTAATTGGCATAAAACACATTAGGTGGAAATGGATAGAGAGAGAGAGACTTTATAATCCATAAGAAGTCACAGTACAGTGCTTTTCCCAATCTAACAAGACATTTTAGCAATCATTTTTGTTAATAAAGAATACACTGTTCCTTTAAGTAAAGTTTATTGAAGAGAGGCACATTTAAAATCCCGACCTGCAATTCAAGAAAGGAGACAATTTGAATCAGCACCACCCCACAATGGAAACCTAAAATCATTTGTTGCCTCAGTCTACAGTCACAGCCACTGGGAATATATGGGGGATTCCAGAGGCCTCAGACAAAAGTCTTTTTTGATTGATATAAAATGCCTTGGTGAACATTTAGACCAGAGAAAGGAAAAACAAAGATAGTGCGTACCATATAGGAAAAATAAATCTAACTGTAAAGTAAAGCAGTGGGCCTGCTCACCTGAAATCTGTGTATTCAATGATTGAGATATATATATATATATATATATATATATATATATGTGATTTTGAATCTGCTCTGTGACAATTGTGGCTTGCTTCGTCAAAAACAAATCCAATTCACCCACTCACAAAGGACGTACATAGTTGAAGACACATAAACCATGATGTGAGTGTTATTTTGTTTTTTTTTATACTGTGTTATTATTCTGTTTAATTTATGTTTTATTATTCTGTCATTATACTATGTTAATGCCCGATGATATAATTCTGTTAAACTCTCTACTTTTATCCTATGTTATTATTCTGTTATTCTTAGTACAGCGCTGCGAAATTAGTGGCACGTTAGAAATAAATAAATGATGATGATAGTGCAGAAATAACTTTCATGTTAACAAATTAATGCTTAAATCTGCTAATCTGAATTCAGTGAAATCAAACTGAAAAACCACGTTCATCAGATTGATATCTTCTTAGTGTCAAAGTAGTCCAGCTTAAACAACAAGAAAAATATACAATATTATGAATCCGTGATAAATCAGAGTGGGACATAA
The DNA here is from genome assembly GCF_038048845.1 of Mixophyes fleayi. Taxonomy (NCBI): domain Eukaryota; kingdom Metazoa; phylum Chordata; class Amphibia; order Anura; family Limnodynastidae; genus Mixophyes; species Mixophyes fleayi. The sequence goes on from NC_134406.1 coordinate 66,820,445, forward strand.
CATTTTGTTATGTTGTGCTCACCTTATCCACATATTTTAATGTTCAGCCAATAAATCTACAGACACCCCTCATAAATCTTCATTTGAAATCCTATTTCATAAAACATAAAAGTGCTTACAATTGCTTAAACTAGATAGGAGATGTACACATCAAGGATCAGATGTACTTAAATAACTATCCGCATTCAAGAATAATGTACTCAAATACAAATTCATATATCAGCAGACAAAGGCTATGCTTCCAGCAGCAGGTCCCTGTAAAACTCCTTAATGTCTAGTTTACTACATTGGAAGAAGTGTTTTATTTTTACAAGACTTTTATGTTTTAGGAGTAAAATAGTTTTTTTTTAAATAAAGATCTGTGAGGAGTGTATGTATACTTAATGCCTGTACATATTTTAAAGCACTGAATTCATGGATTTAGGGTGAGCAGACCCACTGCTCCATTGTAAAAATCGAATCTTGAGACAGTACATCTAAGGCCGAAATGCGTTGGGGGAAGCACTTAATATATACTAACTTGTGAATCAGTATTTCATCTATACAAGCATCATTACTAATGCGGGTTTGACTGTATTCCAATGCTTTTAGGATGTGGAGTGCTACTCGGCTAATGCACCATTCCTCAGGCTTTATGAATTTGCTCTTAATATTCTAGTGCCTCACTTTGTGCATGAAAGAGCTATAACATTGCTACAGGTAAGTTAAGGTAAGGTAATGGTTATACATTTTTCCTTTAACAAACAGCCACATAAACATAATATTATTATACACAGTGGTCCTTAAGGCACGTCTTTAAGGCATGCATACTGAGCGTGTAGTGCGTTTGTTATAAGCCACATGTAAACCCACTCTCTGTACTACCGAAGTCAACAAGAAATGGATCTAAAGATGTTTTTGGTGTTTACTATGGGTGTAGTTTTACTCTGCTCTACTAGACCAGACGCTGCAGGATATGTACAATATATTTATAGAATAAAAAATCTCAAATGAACCCATAGAAAAAAAATGTATTAAGCAATTAATGTTACCTGTCAATAATATAGTAATTTATAATTATAAATGGAAATTACATTTTTTTAAAAAAAAATAATAATATTTCCCTTGGAAAAACATTTATTAGGCTGTCCTTAATGTCTATTGTACATAACGGATATTTTTACTGTTGCTCCTGATTGCAAACACATGTTATAGCATGCATACGTGACTGACATCACTAGGATTCAGTGCTTAGACTAGTCCTACAGCTGTTGCAAGAGATACGACATAAACACATGTAACTTTTAGACGGGTTGGGTATGGTTTAACGCTGGCGAAAATTCCAACAACGTTACCTACCCCAAAAATCCGATTGGCAACAAAAACGACTGCAATAAAAACAGACTTATCTGCAAACCAAAGGTCCACATGTCCGATGGCACCAGCATGCTGACGGGAAGTGATGCCGAACACACAGCTCTCCCACACTTCAGTATCACGTCATCACGACTTATATCTATGTTAATTTAAAGCAGCAATGTGTATACCCTTCAGGTTAAGTCTTTAAACACTTAACCTGAGGGTGTTAACGTTGTCGGAATTCTCTGCAGCGTTAAAACAATTACCACTGTTTGAGACGCCCAGAGCTTGATTCGGACTTGGCTGTGTGCACTCAAGATTGGCACGCCCTTGCTATAAATTAACTACTGCCTAACACCCCTTCCCGCCCCATCTACTCCCCGAAATTGTAGACTGTAGTAAGTATGCATTTTGTCCATGTACGCAGCAGACAGGGCTGCATTCACGGCCATATCTACTAGTACTGGGCATGCGCAGAGTGATTTTGCATACAATACACTTAAAATCGGCAGATTCATGCCCTAATGACTCAGGCCTAGTATATATATAGTAACATTTATATTCACAAATTATATTTCTATGTATTGCTCTTTAATTATATATCTGCTTATAATTTAGTATTTGTTGGTTTGACATACTAGCCAATATCTCTGATTAAAAAGTGGGGAGCATTAGGCCAAAGACATATTCCTCCCAAATCCTCACTGGGCCCCCCCCTCCACTCCCATCTTGATCACCTTCGCTCTATACTTAATGTGGTTGCTAGATTTATCTTTCTTTCACGTCGCTCTTCTTCTGCCTCCCCTCTCTGCCTAGCCCTACACTGGTTCCCCTGCCACTACAGAATACTCTTCGAACTCTTCACCCTCACCTACAAGGCCCTCTCACACTCCACTGCTCCATACATTTCCAACATCCTCTCCATACACACTCCCTCCCATCCTCTACGTTCAGCCAATGACTGTCACCTCTGCTCCCCTCTGATCACTACATCCCATTCCGGAATCCAAGATTTCTCCCAGGATGCCTCTCTCCACTGGAACAACCTCCCTTGTTTTATCAGACTCTACCCTAGAGGATTGCTGTAACCGGAATGTTACCAGAATGCTGAAATGGTAATCAGACTGGAGCCAGAATGCAGATTGCACTGTTAGAGTTGGATAAATACTAAGACTGTAGTGAGATAGATAGCAAGACTGCAAACTGATGGGAACCAGGATGGCGACTAAAATACAACATTGCATTGGCAACAGTTAAGGGCTCCAGGTTGTCCTTTTATAGTTGTTGTTGATTCCTGATTGGAGACTGCAATCAGCTGAGCAGAAGCAACACTCTGAGTTGCTAAGATGGACCAGGTGACTATATCCAAGATGGCTCCCATGGACTAGTTTTGGAGGTAATCTGAAATGGAGGCTGTTATCACCTGATTAGCTGAGAGGAATCATGTTACCGAACCCAAGTGCCCATACTCTGATTCTGGAGGGATCTCTGGAGTGAAGACAGACTGAACCGCATCTTACAGAGAAGTCTGTAACCAGCAGAGCCTTATGACTGAAGGGACAACTTGGAAAAGCAGCGAAGAGATAAGTGACAGAACCTGAGAGCCTGATGTGTGACAGTACCCCCCCCCCCTTTTGAGGGTGGACCCTGGACATCTCTTGGGCTTCAAAGGGAATTTTTCATGGAAGATACAGACCAAGCGTGGAGCATAAACATCAGTGACTTTAATCCAGGCTCGTTCTTCTGGGCCATAACCCCTCTCATCAAAAAGGTACTGAAAATGACCAACACGAATCTGTGAATCGAGTATCCTTTCCACTTCATACTCAACTGCTCGTTGAGTTTGAATTTTAGGAGTCATAGGGAGTGCAGAATGAAACCTATTCAGGACCAAAGGTCTCAACAAGGATATGTGGAAGGAATTTGTGATTTGTAAATATGGAGGAAGTTTGAGTTTATAAGCTACTGGGTTTTAAAAAACTGACATAAGGTGTTATCTGCAGTAGGTACACTGGCATGAGGAAGAGGCTAGAACTCTGGAATTCTGGGATGAAGACCATAGACTGTAAAAAATGGTGTAGACTCAAAGGAGGAGTGGTACTGATTATTATGGGAGAATTCTGGCCAGGGTAAGAGTTCTTTTTAGTTGTCTTGTGAAGATGAGATAAATATGCAAAGAAAAGTTTCTAAATCCTGATTCACCCTTTTAGTTTGGCCATTTTTTGGGGGAGATAGGCAGATGAAAACTTGAGCTTCACTTGAAGAGCTGAACACAAAGACCGCCAGAACTTGGCCATGAACTGGACCCCACGGTCGTAGATTATTTCTGAAGGCAAGCCATAAAGCCTGAAAATCTCTTGAATAAACAATTGAGCCAGCTTTGGAGCGGATGGTAGTCCAGTGAGAGTGACAAAATGGGAAAACTTGGAAAACCTGTCAACTACAACCCAGATGGTGTTGAACCCATTAGAAACTGGTAGATTAGTAATGAAGTCCATATACAGATGAGTCCAGGGTTGGTGAGGAATTGACAATGGTTGAAGTTGGCCGGCAGGTATCTGGTGAGATATTTTATGTTGGGCACACCTGGAACAGGAAGCAATTAATTCTTGGATGTCTGGCTTGAGAGAAGGCCACCAATAGGATCTTTGGAGAAATTTGAAAGTCTTCTGAACTCCAGAATGTCCAGAAAATCAGGAAGCATAAGCCCATTGAAGAAATTTCTTGCGAAGTGCTGGAGCTACGAAAAATTTTCCCAGAGACGGGATAGGAACAATATTGGTGGTAGAAAAGGACACAGTAGTCATGATGATGGGACTTTTTTGGGTGAGACAAATAGGGTAAAAAATGGTCTTAGCTGCTCTCTCTTGACTGTGGAATAAGCTGAACAGGTAATGCTGTGAAGCAATGAACTGCAGAGAGCAAAAGCACTAAGATCCACACAGGTGTTATAACTCTGGAGCAGGACCGATGATGAGCGATACTGTGCAGTAAGACCACAGTCTTGACTGTGGAATAAGCTTAACAGGTAATGCAGTGAAACGATGAACTGCGGAGAGCAAAAACACTGAGATCGACACAGGTGTTATAACTCTGGAACAGGATCGGTGATGAGTGATTCTCTGCAGTGATGCCATGGTCTTGACTGTGGAATAAGCTGAACAGGTAATGCTGTGAAGCGATAAACTGCGGAGAGCAAAAGCACTAAGATCCACACAGGTGTTATAACTCTGGAACAGGACCGACGATCAGCGATACTATGCAGTAAGGCAACGGACTTGACTGTGGAATAAGCTGAACAGGTAATGCTGTGAAGCGATGAACTGCAGAGAGCAAAAGCATTGAGATCCCCACAGGTGTTATAACTCCGGAACAGGATCGATGCTGCAGACGATGAATGAATGGCCTAACTCGCAAAGACAGGAACAAAGGTAAGTATGAGCATGGACGAGAGTCAGAGGAGATGCTTCCTATCAGGTAGGAGACCTGATGAACTGATACCCATAGAAAGGAGGAGGACCCTTGTAATGGGATCTGGCTGGTAATCCTTCTATCACCGTGCAGCAGAAGTTTTAAAAGGTTCCCGGGGTTGTCCATGTGCATAATGGCGTCTGAGGATAGAGGAACGCCAGGCTGTACAATAGATAGGAATAACAACGGGAGACCCATGTATACAAGGCTCAGAATGGAACTAAACCGGTGAGATGAGTGATAATATTTTTTTTATAATCTGTGATGACAGAGATGGGATATTTGGCACCTTCCAACAAATGTCTCCATTCTTCCAAAGCCATGTTCTGAGTACTTAAAAGGACAGAATTTGGCCCTGACAAAGAATACAAGTGGACCTGAAGATATGATGGCTGACAATTTACGCTATGTGATGGAGTTATAGAACCATATAGTCTGAGTATGACAAGAGAGGAGATAAGCAAACGCATGTAGACTCATGTATTTTTGCGAGTGTCATTCACTTACACATTCGGGGCTAAGTCTCCTGCAGTCCCAACCAATAAGATCCACAGGGAGGGTCTTAGGCTTCTCTACATATTTTCCCACAATGGATGCTGGGTCTCTTTATTTGCACCACCGAATTACTCCCTCCCACCCTGCAAATGTACCTGTTTTATTGCATTACTGTCTGTGTTAACCAATTTTGCTTTTCATTGTAGTCAGTGAGTAATTCAAATGGTGCTACCTCTGATTGCCCTTTCAAAGTAACCTTGATTCTTTTGTGTGGAGGATCCCCTGACCTGCTTTGTGTGGACATGTCGTTGTGAGTCCAAAGGGGGTGTAGACACTCTGTTGCTATATTTGGCACCGACCAATCGTAAAGGATTATATTCTGGGAGCAGTGGTGTAATGGTAATTTGACCTTCCACTGTTTGGTTTTGCTATTAGTTGCTAACTGACTCACTTAGCTCTCTCCGCCACCATTTTTGCTTAAATGAACACTGTGGCCTTATGCTAAATTTTCATTGGAGTCTATATGGATATTTATTTATTCGATTACAGTAATAGTAAGTCTGAACATGCAAAGGATATTTGGGTGCAATGAAAGGGAGATATCAACACTATGCAATATAATTATTTTTTGAATTGAACAGGAAAAAGCAAATGTAACAATGGCAAAATTGCAAAATCCTTCATTAAGACAGCTCGCTGCAGACTTTGGCCAAAATTGTTGAAAACTGGGACAGTTGGGAAGAGATCAATAGCAAATAAACTGGAAATTACTGGAAGAGAATGTTTATGCTATTAATAGTAATATAGAAGCAAAAACAGCTCAAAATGACACTATTTTATCTATTTTTCACAATGTTTAGTTAGTTCCAGGTCCAAAACCAAAACCTTTCAGTATTTTTTGGTAAAACAAGTTACAAAACCAAATCACGAACACAATTAGATTCAAAACCACATTCAGAACCAAAATACTGGGATCAGCGCGCATCTCTAGTTTCTAGTGTTTATATATTCCCTTCTTGGCTTAAAAAAACACAGGAGTACCCTCATCTGATGCGTTAGGTTTTCTATTTTTAACCACAGGCTACCCATATTATTCCTACACATTTTATGCATTTTCATTCAAGACTGTGCAAGTAGTAAAAATAAAAATTAAACATGCATTATCATTTTTATGTGCAGCGTTTATAGCTTCAGGATTGTTTCACCCCACATAACATTTTTTTAAATTTTTGTATATTTTTGGGGGGGATTAACTTTTTTTTAATTTACTTTGAATTTGTAATTTACTCAAGTTCGTTTTTTGGTAATATGATCTATTTTTATTTGAATAGGGAAAATTAATAATCTCAGTAAAAAAGGACTTTATATACTGTTAGTGCAAATAAACAAATATATCCAATGACTTATAATGCTAATAGGGATTCCAAACATGCATACTTTATTGGAGATTTCATCTATTAATAAACATCATACTAAAATTTATATGTAAGTAGTGTGTTTGTGAGTTTTTACTTTTGTTTCTTTTTATATTTATAGGGAGAATTATTCCCTATAAATATATTTATATTATTTATATATTTTATAGGGACAATTATTGCTTGGCAATTTGAGCTGATGTGTTTACCTGTGACTATATGTTTTCCTCTTCCTGGTCTCATGGTTCCTTATTGTACCTCTGTTTGGATGAGTTAGAGATACCTCATATTATTATTGCTATCGTGTGTACACTGAATAAATGTGTGTTCTTGTGCTCCCAAGTGTGTCTCTCTGTGCTCATTTACAGAACTTGAATTTACTATTCCTACTATTTTTTTTAATTCAGATACATCAGTTTAAAAGTAGGAATATCCATGGGGAATAATGGAGTGGAATCTAGCTGAGAAGAGTTTAAAGAACTACCAAACAAATCCTGAGTCAGTGATTTAGATTTTCTAGGCTATCCTAACAGCTCATCGTGTAATTTACGCTGGTCCCAACTTCCTTGGTAACATCCATATCCACTGTTGTGTGACATCAGTGGGCTAATAATAGAGATGTGTGCACACCCCCATGTTTTGGTTTTGGCTCTAAAACCATCTTTGGTAGCAGGTCAAATCAAAATGTTTTTGTACCTACATTAGTATTTATATCATTAACATTAATTTACGTTCACTTACAGTCTCTTTTGTAATGACCACCTCACAACTGTCAAAATTGTCATCAATATTGGACCAAGACTACAGCTAACTTGCCAGCTAAAATTAGTGACAGAGCAGCGACACAAATACATTTCATTTTAATAAATGATATGATCTATATGAAACATAGTGGCAGAGCACTGGCTGAAAGGATGGTCTTTTTAGAAAAGAAGATAGACCATGGTGGGTCTCACCCACAATTAAAATGGTGGGAGAAAGACAAAGGACACTATATTTTCAACATTAGACAGCATGTGTGACACAATGTAGAGAGGCAGTAATAAAAGTTCATGAGATGGATAACGGCATCAATAGACATTTCAGACAAGTAGATAGACGAAGGTGGGCTGCACCCTGAAGTTAAATGGTGGGAGAAAGTGAATGCCGTAAGCAGCATCTCCTGTACTGAGCTCTCATTTTTTAAGAAATTCTGAACCACCAAGTTTATTGTCTGTGCAAAGCATGGTATGTGTTGAAATTAACTTAGTCATAATGTACACATAATGTTCTATCCGTTATTACCAATAAAGAATCAAGAGAAGAGTAATAGTGGGGTGGGCCATTTTGCTATGACATTCCATAGTTTTTCCAACAGATTTACATCAGTATGTTTCTTAGTGAAGCCAGCGATACAAAGAGTAGTTTGTCTGTGAATAACCTGGCATTGTCTGCTAGCACTGCTATGCTGAAACAATGATGATGAAGCTACAGGCTCTGCTGCTGCTGATGGAGATACACCTGCCCAGTGAGCTGTCATGATCATGTAGTCTTTTGTTTGACCAGTGCAACTTGTTCACTTATCTGTAGTTAAGTGGATAGTTGGTACAATGACATTTTCTAGGGACTGAATGACTTTTTGTTTAACCTCCTGGAACAGCTGATGAATTGCTGTTTTGGAGAAATGGAATTGAGATGGAACTTGGTAGCGTGGATACATGACCTTGACTAATCTGCTAAAACTAAATGCATTGATGTTGGAAATTGGATACACATCCAATGCTAACATAGCTGTCATGGCTTTAGTGAATCCTTGTACAACTGGCTGTAATATTTGTTATATTTGGTTCCTATTGAAAACGCTTGCTTCAAAGTTCATAGGTTGTTTAAAACTATGCTTACTCTTCTTGATTCCCTTCTGTATAGAAGCTTTACCCCCAGCAGAAGCAGCAGCAATAGCATACAAGGATGCCTCTTGAGAATCATGGATTGTATTAATAAGGGAGTCAGCTTGCATTTGAAAATTGAATGTAGGACTGCGTACTAAAAATGAGGAGGTTGATGATGAAAATTGCATGAGGTGTCTATCCATTCAGTTGCTAACTGATCCTGGCCTGCTTATTACTATACACCATATTCCACCTTGCTATAAACTACTTGCAAATGACGTAACAGGGAGGGGTGACTAGATGGTCATTGTCCCTACCTCTACTTATTGTGGCATCACAAATGCTACAGATGCCTTGACAAATGTTGTCTGGGTTGGGATAACAATATTTACACACAAGTGGTGCTCTCTTTGATCTTATGCATTGGCATGACAATGTGCTTATTATGGGAATGAGGTGAAACCACTGTTGGCTGCCTTACTTGGACAAAATCATCATCATCCTCCTCCTCATTATTGTTCAAGTACAACATTTTCAGATCCACTATTATACCCCTCATCCTGTTGCATATTAGCTCAAAAGTAGCATGCTCAATTTCTATGTCTAAATCATCATTATTACTACTTATCCTCACATTTACAAATAGTTGAAAAAATTTGGAATTACAGTGTCAGAATTTGAATTGTCAGTTTCACATATAGCACTCATGGACACCCTTAGACTCTCCTCTGGATTCTGTGAACACCCAATTTGTTCTTCAACCTCAGTGTTCTTTTCATGCACTGATGTGGCTGTTTTGGAGGTGACAGACCTACAATCAGAGTGAGAAGGTGGTTCATGGGAAATTACAGAATATACATGACCGTTTTGGACAATTCCATTTGTAATGGGCAATCTAGTCTGTAACAGCAGTAGCAAGACTACTGCTAGAAAACATTGGGCATGGTATGAGCCTATTCCTACCACTGGTGTATGGAATGTTACCTATTTTCATTTTTAGACAAACCTCTACATTCATCAGGAACTTTCCCCTTAATCATTACATTAGGAGCTGATGTTTTCTTTGAGATTAACAAACAGAATATTTTGGGTACGCTTTAGTCACTTTCTTCCTACATGACCTTTTTCACTAGTAGAGGTTGAAAAAGTACAACTACTGCCAGGACTAGTCATGGGATGCTCATGATCTGTAGCCTGATCTGTGGATAACAAGAGGAGGAAAGCTAATTGAATTTGGAGCTGCTTATAGCTGCTACCACACCAAATAAATGCCCAGTGACATAGGGAAAGGAGGGACTGTTACCCTGAAATTCTTCAAACACTGCTCCACAATATCAATTGAAATTTATACAACTGGTTCTTAAAACATTTTCTTTGTTTTTTTGGGTGTGTGCTGCATAAAGAGAACCCTGTTTTTGGCCAGTTAGTAGTACAGGTGCCAGTGAAACAACTTGCAATACAGTGAAACACTTGATTTCAAAAGAAAGAAATACACTGGTTTTTGTAGGATTTTCTGCTCTGAACTAAACATCCCCCTGTATTTTGGCTGCTTAGTAGTAAGATGTCAGTGAGACTGCCCCTCACACAATTGCATTCATATTGAAACACTATGATATATATATATATATATATATATATATACATAGATAGATAGATAGATAGATAGATAGCAGAAGGTTTTATTCACAAGACTTCCTGATTCTTTTAGTGTGTGTTTTACCAACATCAAGAAGCACCTACTGTTTTGAACAGCACTTCTTCATTGATATGTATGTAAGTGTCACGAACACAATAGGTTGAGTGGGATCCTTCTGGGTCTGAGCTGGGATTGGCAGTACTTCTCCCAGAGGCGCGGAATCTAACAGAGCGGAAGGTTTTCGCCAGGCATTTCCGCAAGGGAATTTGGGCTTTGCGGCTTCCACACGGCAAGTCGCAGCCCTCTAGGGAAATTCCCAGTGAGAGGTGCGAGAGAACCGAGCACCAGGTAGTGAAGGTAGGTACCAGATTGCCACTAAGGAGTGGATATGGTGAGCAATGATCTTTGCCAGTACACTGGAGAGATAGAAAGCGATGATCTGCAGCAGTTGCCACTAAGGAGTGGAGTTAGTGAGCGATGATCTGTGACAGTACACTTGGAGAGATAGAGAGTGATGATCTGCGGCAGTTACCACTAATGAGTGGATCTGGTGAGCGATAATCTGCGGCAGTACACTGGAGAGGTAGAGAACGATGATTTGCTGCAGTTACCACTAAGGAGTGGATCAGGTGAGTGATGATCTGCGGCAGTACACTGAAAAAAGAGAGATCCAGAGGGAGACACGGGAGCTGCTTCCAGACCAGGAGTCTGACGAGAATAACCAGCACAGAGAGGTGAGGGGAGGAACCTTATAAAGGGGTGCCAATACCAGATAGCCAGTGGAAGAGCAGGGTAGGTAAGAAAGGTGAGACGGTCTCTGTGCATGCGCAGAACCGCCGCCGACATGACAGCCAGCGGAGAGCGTGGAATCAAAAGACGGGTAGGCGCACCAGCTCCCGGGCGACAGCTGCAGGAGACCGGCGTGTGACAGTAAGAAACAGGTCCTGCCCAATTATTTTGCATGGCTCGTTGCAAAAGTGTTCTATGTAATGGAGCACACAGCATATCTGAATATGCACACAAAATATGTGTAGTCTTTAAATATGCTGAAACAGCAATGCGGTAGGTGCAGTCCCCAAAAACTAAAATAAAAGTGAGAAAACCCCAGTGCCTATTAGTTATGCAAAATGAACCGAATATGCTTAAAAAGGTGATCAAATGTAATTGGATATGTTTTCATAAAACAAACTACTTCCCATTATTATAGTATTATCTTCTTGTATAACAATATATCTATCTATATATCTATATATATATATATATATATATATATATATATATATAAAATAAAACTGAAATATGACATGAAATGTTTAGAAAGTCAATAATTTACATATGAATTCTCTAGTAAAAGTGGATAAATAGTAACATACTGCACCTGAAATCCTACAGTAGGAAGATAAGTTCTCCTGAACCCAGTGGCGGATCCAGGGGGGGGGGGGGGGGGGGCGATCGGTGCAATCACCCTACCCCTAGCAGGGACTTGTTGCCGACGGCTGCACAGTATGTGCAGGTCCGCGCGGCAGTGACAGTGTGCTGCCCGGCTGCTCTGATTGTGTTTTAAACAGAAATCAGAGCAGCCGGCCAGCACACTGTCACTGCCGATAGTGTGCAGCCTCCGGCAGCCTTAGATGTCATAAAGGGGGCGGGGCCTAAATCGCCCCCTAAATCGCCCCGGGTATAGCAATTTTCTGTATCCACCCCTGCCTGAACCCTTCATTACAGCGTAGTCATTGCAATATGTTAGATCAGTGCTGTATTCTGGCAGATGTGAAACACTCGTGCAAAGAAATGACAGTCATGATCGCTAGCTGTGGATGGTTAGTCTTGAAGTTGACAATAGCTGCAGCTGTTATGATGGTGTTGTTCAGTATAATTGCAACTTCTTTTACTGGTCTGTGCAAACACAGGTACAGCTACTGAGCATGGACATAGTCCAGCTACACATAAGATTTGTGTAATCATTACATTTTGGAAGCCAAAACTGCATTACACACAGCTGAAAATCTTATCACTGAGCACATTTAAACTTTTATATTTTGTTTCTAAATATGCTGCACATCTGACCCTCATTTATGTTTCATATAACTTGTAAAATTTTCATGGCTGCTTTAATGTTTTATTTATGTGCATTGTTCATTATTTGCAGCTTTTCTCTGCATTTCCACAAAGCAAGGAACTTCATTTCAATTATTGGTAAAGTACTAATTTCCACCGCATTTCATATTTGTGACAACAAAATGACACGCTTCACCTCTAGTTTGTAAAAGGCCGTGAGTGAAGGCAAAACACTTCTACAGCAATATGACGATCATCCCCCAAACTAATATTGGAAATGTGAGTCTACAATTTCATTTTTTTCTCTGTTCTGTGTAGAATTCTTGGGATGTTGCTGGAAGCAGATTTGACACAGAGAAACAAAGCAAGGCATACATCTGGTCACAGATGTATATTCATATTAAGAATGTTATACTTGCTTTAAGAAAACTTGTGTAGAACAAACTCCATTGTGTTTTGATTGCTCTGCAGTAGTTGTCCCATACAGTACAATGTTGCTCCACTACTATGTACCATACCACAATAAATTAGTTTAAAATAGCACACATTGATTCTGTGATACATTTTTTATTTTTTAATCACAAAGACTTGTAGCATATTTCACAATAACAGGAGATTAAAAATTTAAAAATGGTCAAAACCACCTATGTTTCCTGACTACCTAAATATTTGTAATTGCTAGAAAATTGGTTGTTCCACTCACCCTAAATTTTATATTAGCCCACTGTTTTTTGTCTAACACTCATTAATACCATAATTAAAACTATATTATGAAGTAGAGAAAAAGTCAATGAATACATTTTTTAAATATTCCACATTGAAGAGAATATTTTCAAATGACAAAATAGAACTACAAGTCCTGGGATCTTCTATGTTCATAAATATACAATCCAACACTGAATAAGATCAGGGCCGTCTTTCCCATTGGGCACAATGGGCAGGTGCCCAGGGGCCCTGCAGCCCAGGGGGGCCCGTCGGAGGCAGCAAAAAAAAAAAACCTGAAAAAAAAGAAGAAAATACTTACCTTGCGGTCAGCTGGCGATCTGGCTCCCTCCCTGGTCTCCTACTCCGTCGCGCTCGCAGTGCATGTTGGGCGTGATGTCATCACGCCCGCCCGACATCCATTGCGGAGCGCGACGAAGGAGGAGACCATGGAGGGAGCCAGATCGCAAGCTGACTGCAAGGTAAGTATTTTCTTCTTTTTTTTTCAGGTTTTTTTTTTTTGCTGCCTCCAACGGGCCCCCCTGGGCTGCAGGGCCCATATATATAATCATATTTTTTTTTAATGTATATATAGGGGCCCCCAGTGCACTGCTGTGCCCGGGGGCCCAAGATATTCTTAAGAGGGCCCTGAATAAGATAAATGTTCTATTTATGCAGTGTCATTTGTTTGGTTGGCCCACGTGTTAAGACTGCTTTTTAGAAGTTATATTAGCACTGCAGATGTTTTGACAACTTTAATGAATCCCCAATTAAAATATTGTTTATAAATATGTTTCTAGTGGTATGTTTTACTATGATCACTTTTGTAGGTTCAGCTATGACTATTCATTCAACAAATTTAGTACCAAGTACTAGAGATTCTATTTGTTATCTTTCTCTTCTTTTGCCTTAAACGACATTTAGGAAATATCTTTGAAAAAATGCATTCTCCATGTACCTGTACAATGGGAGTCCCCGCACTAGATCTTTCCAGGCCTGATTCATTAAGGTGCGTATTCTGAGCACAACCCGCATTTATTATATGTACCCACGTATGTAGGCTTTGCATACTCCTGAATTCATCAAGGCACGTATCTCTAAATACGTGTGCTTTTGAAATTCGGGGCAGGTCTGTTGTGCTCTACTACACAAGAAGCAGTAGACTACATCCAATGCTTATGTGGATTATAAATTCTCCAAAGAACACACAGGAAAAAAAAACTGAATTAAAGTCACTTGTTATTAACAAAGGCATTAATGATAAAACAGTTAAACAAGTGTTTTTTTTACAATTTGTTTCTATGAAGTACATTTATTAGAATGTTGTCAATGTCTATTGAGCATAAAATACATTTTTACACTTGTACCTTATTGCAAACACATGTTATAGCATCCATTTGAAACTGTCAACACTACTGATTAGGACTTAGACTAGCCCTTTAGCTGGAGCAAGAGATACGGCATAAAAACAAGTAACTTTGAGATGGCCAGTGCTGGATTTGAACGTGGCTGCATGCGCTTGAGCTTGGCACGCCCCTACAGTAATTTCTTTATGGCAAAGCCTCCTCTCCCTGACCCGTTCACTGCCCAAAATCGTAGACTGCTGTAAGTGTCTTTTGCGTTCAAAGACGCAGCATACAGGGCTGCGTTCACGGCCATATCTCTTGGTTGTAGGCATGGGCTGAGTGATTTTACATATAATACGCTCAAAATTGGTAGATACGTGACTTGATGAATCAGACACTCTTTGTCTATGTCAAAAGGGACCCTTGAAGAAATTGAGCCTACATAAAGAGAAGATTTGATGGGCATTCTGTAGGGGACGACCATATATTGCTTAATCTTGCTGCTTCAAGCGGGTGATGTAACGTGATTCTGGTCACAGAGAGGTAATTATTGGCACTTGGAAATCACATTAATTTGTCAAATTGTAGCAGCAATATAAGATGATAGTCTGAAGACTTAACTATACTGAACCCTGTATATTAGGTCATCTTTTGCGTATAGCGCATCTCTTCCTGTTTCCCCTCCTACATAAAAGAAGTTGGTCCCAGAGGAAGGACACCTTGTACACATGTACAGAGAGAGTTGGATGCAATTTCAGAGCCATTTAACATGGAAAATTGCTCCATGGTGCTTAAAAGTGTGTTTTATTGTTTCTTATATATTTGTGCTTTGCTGTACACTAAAAATTTCAGTTTTTCATTGCTTGTGATTGCTAACATCACTCTTTAAATTAAATGTAACACCAACGTTTTGCGTACCTTTCCATCAGCTAGTTGCCCTGAAGGGATCAACAGTCCAGCTCTACAATCCAATCTCCTAAATGAAATCCTGTTTCAAACACAAAACAACATTACTTATAGGAAGTTCATAAAGGAATTGCGTCAACCATGTTGCTGCCTGTTGAATCAGAAAAGTGGTAGCAAAAGAGAGGAGTACATAACTGGAGACTATTGGAACCTTCTGATGGTCCCTACAGGTTAGAATAAAGGTGCACAGGAAATAAGTAGAACTCTATGTCATATATTAGAGAACTACACCCAAAACTGTTTTTTTAAGTTTTGAATGGAATTCTTCTTTAAGACATTTTAGAATGGGGCTTGGAAATCCACTGTACCAGGGACATCCCCGGGGGCCCCAAGATGCTCACGTTTTAAATGTTTACTTTTTAACATGAAATATATAAATCAGAATGTTTTTAATGCGTACATAAAATGCATATTTATAGTTTCTCTTAGTTGCAAATACATGTTCTGACATACGTGTAGTCATCACTGTCAGTCAGCATTTACACATGTCCTGTAGCTGGTGCAAGTGATAAGGCTAAAAAACACGTACCTTAGAGATGCAATGACTTGAATTGGCCGAATGTACATGCACTCAACCTTGCATGCCCTTACTGTATATGACCTTTGTTAGCCCCACTCTTCCCATCCTCGTTCCGCCCTTCAAGTTGAAGATAGTCAGATGTGTCAATATCGATTGGACATTAATTGCATGCAATTGTGTTCACTGGCATAAGTCCCGTGCTGGCGAATGCGCAGAGCTATTTCACTCACGATAAGGAACGAAATGGGACTTACATCTGAAGCTAGATATAATAATATTGTTCCAAAATAACTGCACTTTAGGATATTTAGTTGGTAATGGAAGCATGGAATTTAAAATAAACTTTCATTTCACTGATAAATCATACATTTACAAGGACTGTTGTCCTTTATGTAACATTATGTAGCTTAGAAATATTGTACACAAGAAGGGTCACCCGGCATTGCGCAGGTCCGATTTGTAATGTGTAGCAGTTTTCATATATTAGCCAATTATTTGGTAAATAGACCAAAAATGCTCTTTAGAAATAAGATTTGTTGCTTTGTCACATTGTCTTTTCGTCGTGTTGTCATGAGGTTCCCTTCCAACAGTCAAACAATTGTTTACAACCAAAAAATGATGTTTTCAATATTTGTCGCTCTGTTGTTCTGTCGTTTTGTCATTATGTGGTCTAATAGCTTACTTTTTTTATACTAAATTACTATGTAAGATTTGGCTTTACCTTGAGAGCTGTGTAAGATATTCACAAACAAACAAACTTCTTTGTTTATATATAGAGATATTAAATGGATTTTGTATGCTCTCTCTCTCTCTGTTTGCATAGGTTTTCTCCTGGTGCTCTGTTTTTTTTCTCTATATAACATAATTAATTATTGTATACATTTTATCAATTGCAATCTTCTTCAAAAACAGCTATACTACAAATCCAATTGAATGCGTTCATAGTGTATTTCTTCACAGTTGCTTAATCACAAGTGTTCTAAGAGGATAATTAATTAAATTCAATGGGAGATGTTGCCGGATAACAAGCCTGACAAGCCCCTTTGGACTTGCAGAGTCATTCTCTTTTCTGTAGTACTTTGTTTTGTTGTGGCTTTGTTTTGATGATTACACACATATATACTTTAGAACCTTTATTTCTGTTGTCAAAAAATCCACACTATACATGGCTAGCTACATGCTCCAACCTTATAAGAAATTGTATAAGGATAACCATACCACTGTTCTTCTCTACCAAATGACCTATGCCTCATCTATGTATGGTTCTTCATTTTTAGATATCTTTGATAGACAATTATCATGCTATGAAGGTTGGCAGTTACCTCAATGGTGTGGTAGCTCAAAGTAGAACTAAAAATATGTTTTAGAAAATGTCAATCAAATCACAATCATGGCCAATCGCCATCACAATAAATAAATTTAAGTATTAAGTGCTACACTATTCTGATCCACATGCTGCTATATCCAAAGGTGTAGAAAATTCAATATAAAATATAAAGTGACAATGGATGGAGTGTAGATAAACATAATATGGAGAAGATTAATGTGCTTATAATTTTACAGTTACCCATAGTCCTTTGCCTGCTCAGTATTATAACTTCCATTACCTGCAGTAGACCAGGTGGTTTGTCGCTGACAGTTGGTGGTGCAAACTGCATTGTGTGATGCACAAATGGACACCGGAATTTGACTCGTATATCTCTTGCTTCTCAATTCCTGACATATGAGATTTGAATGAGATTTTAGTTCCTCATTTAAGGACTTTCTTAATAGGGAAGGATTCAGACATAATATTGCATCCATTCCTTATTTCCTCTGTTTTTACATAAAAGGGTATATCACTCTCTGCTGTGCAATCACATGTTTTACTTCTAGTCTTCACCTAGACCGATCCACTGACATCTACTACTAAAGGTTGCATGTGTCAAAAGCCTGTGATAACTGGCAACTGGAAGAACTGAGCCTCATAGCAATGTGATGGAGCCTTTTTGCCTTTCATTCTCAATCTTGAAATAAAATACACAAATGAGATCTGTTACATCTTAACACAATACCCAGCATTGTAGCTTACTGATTTATTCAACTACATATACAATCCCTTTATCCTCTTTATTTGACTGCCTTGAAATATTAAAAAGCAGTAATATGGAGGTGTTCCACACATTTTACTCTTAGCGGCAAGGCCCCAAGTTTTGTTGGGCCATTCAGCAGTTGCAAGAACTGCTTTGGTTAGCTGTATGCTACAGTAATGAACTACTTGCACCACCATCTGAGACATGTCTTCCAATGGTGGTTAATTAGAACAGTACCAAGTACAGGCATGCGCAAAAGTTTTGAAAATTACACAAATATTATTTTTCACAATCTCTGCTGCCTCAGTTTTTTTGCGTATACTCCAGGATGTCATGAAGAATAATCAGATGAATTGCAATTAATTTCAAAGTCCCTCTTTACCATGACAGTGAACTTTATCCCTAAAACAACATTTGCACTGCATTTAAGCCCTGCCACTAAAAGACCAGCTGACATCAGGTCAGTGATTCTCTCGTTAACATAGGTGAGAGTGGTGATGAGGACAAGGCTGGAGATCACTCTGTCATGCTGATTGAGTTAGTATAACAGACTGGAAGCTTTAAAATGAGGGTAGTGCTTGAAATCATTGTTCTTCCTCTGTTAACCATGGTTATCTGCAAGGAAACCTCTCCTCACTGGCCTCCCCCACTCTCATCTCGCTCCCCTTCGATCTGTTCTTAACGCTGCTGCTAGACTTATTTTCCTTTCTCGCCGCTCCTCTTCTGTCTCCTCCCTCTACCTAGCCCTTCACTTGCTCCCATTCCCCTTCAGAATCCTCTTTAAACTCCTCACACTCACATACAAGGCCCTCGCCAACTCCACTGCGCACTACATCTCCACCCTCCTCTCTATTCACACTCCATCCCGCCCTCTCCGTTCTGCCTCTGACCGTCGCCTCTCTTCCCCCCTTATTACCTCCTCCCACGCTCGTATCCAAGACTTCACCTGCGCTGCCCCCCTCCACTAGAACAAGCTCCCTCCCTCCATCAGAACTTCCCCAATCTGTCTAGTTTCAAACGGGCTTTAAAAACTCACCTTTTTCTTAAAGCCTTTCAGTCTCTCACTTAGCTTCCTACCTTATCTTCTGCCTCCGTCCCCCTTCTCTCCCTCTCTCCCCTCTGTCTCTCTGTCTGTCCACCCCTCCCCTTAGATTGTACGCTCCTCTGAGCAGGGCCATCTCTCCTCCTGTTTCCACCACTCCTAACTCTGCTCTCCAGCTACTTAGCCCTCCTCCTCGAGGACCCTCCACCCCCCGTCCCCTCTGGGGGTCTCCCTGTCTTCCACGCCCTCCTTCTTGGGCTCCGTTGTTTGCGGAGCCTCCCTCCCCCTTCCCCCGCCCTCTCTAGCTGTGCATTGAGCTTACTGAGTTACTGTGCTTACTGTTTACTGTACTGTGCTGTCTCACCTTGTACTGTAACTCGTTTGTCCCTGTACGGCGCTACGGACACCTTGTGGCGCCCTTTAAATAAAAATTAATAATAGAAAATAATAATAAGGAAACATGTGCCGTCATCATTGCTTTACACAAACAGGGCTTCACAGGCAAGGATATTGCTGCTAGTAAGATTGCACCTAAATCAACCATTTATTGGATCATCAAGAGCTTCAAGGAGAGAGGATCAATAGTTGTGAGGAAGGCTTCAAGGCACCCAAAAACGTCCAGCAAGTGCCAGAACCGTCTCCTAAAGTTGATTCAACTTTGGGATTGGGGCACCACCAGCAGGGCTGTCAAGAGGAATTCAAATTCCCCGTCCAGCAGCGGCGCAAAGTTTTTGATGGGTACAATTGGGGGCATGGCAATGCGCCGTTGGGACGTAGCTAGCAGGTCAAAATCACTAGGCCCTGAATTCGCTGGAGCGTGACATATGTCCAAGCCCTCCTGACTTTCAGGACATCTAGCACCACAGTGTAATATTAAAAGAATGCAGTGTGTACAGAAAGAGTTCAGTCTTTGCCTGCACCTTACATTGAGCACAACACTCACCAAAAATTGGCATTGTCCCTACTAGAATCACAACATTTCACACACTCTCCTGCTCTCTCCTACCTGTTCTTCTCACTTTCACCCCCTGTGGCTGCAGGTTTCTTTAGTTGCGGCTTGTCTGGATCCTGGAATGTTTGAGGCCCTATTTGGGAAAAAAATGTCTACATTTAGATAATTCTAAACAACCCAGGCGTTAAATCAATAGCACCCATAATTAATAATTAGGCCTTCCTCCAGCTCCAACATTACAATAATAGTATTCCCATTTAATAAATAAACCAATTTCCCTCCCTACAAACAGCCCCAGCAATAAATTAATAGTATTTACATTTCAGAAATATACTTATTTCCCGCAACCATCACTGCCATTAAATAATTCATAGTCACATTTAATAAAGAGACCTCATTCTCCCCAAACTCACCCCCCATTCAATAGCTCCCAAACTACCCCACCTTAATTAGTCCCCAATATTAAATTGCCCCACCATCACCCCACAAACTAAATAGCACCCAATAATTAGCCACCACCTACCTCACGCACACTGCATTGCCACATGGCCCCTGTGCCATCGCACAAACATTACTATGCCCCTTCATTATCGCCATGCTGTGCCTCCTTATGATCACACTTCGCCCTCCATGCTGCTTTCCCTCTTCACCTGGCCCCCCTTCATCACACTGTGCTATGCTACGCCCCCTCTTTTTCAATCTCACTGCTCCATGCTGCTCCCCCCCTTTTCAGGCCCAATGTTCTATGCTGCCCCCCATTTTTCAATCCAACTGTGCCATGCTGCCCCCCGTTTTCTAATCCCACTGTGTCATGTTGCTCCCCCCTTTTTAAATCCCACTGTGCCATGCTGACCCCCCTCCCATTTCTTTAATCCCACTGTTCCATGCTGCCCCCCCCATTTTTTAATCCCACTGTTCCACGCTGACCCCCCATTTTTTAATCCCACTGTTCCATACTGCCACTCCATTTTTTAATCCCACTGTTCCGTGCTGTATCCCCCCCTGTTTTCCTGCTTTTGCTTCGGTTCTGTTCCATTCCTTTACTTACCTTTTCCTTTTCCTCTGTCTTCTTTCTTCTTGCTGGATCCTCTCTGCGGTGCTCCTCACTAAATGTCAGCCGTGACTTGATGACGTCATGCCCAACATTCAGTGTGAACGGAGCATAGAGGAAGGAGGAGGGAGAGAAAAAAATATAGTTTAAATATTTTTTTTTTAAATTAGTCGGCAGTGACCTGGCCCGGGCCCGGGTAATTAGTACCCACCTTCCCCCTCCCTCTCAGCGGCCCTGACCACCAGACCACCTTACTCAGGAATGGCAACAGGAAGGTGTAAACACATCTGCACGCACAGTGAGGCAATAACTTTTGGAAGATGTTGTCAAGAAGGCCAGCAAATAAGCCACTTCTCTCCATGAAAAACATCAGGAACAGACTGATATTCTGCAAAAGGTACAGGTATTGGACTGCTGAGGACTGGGGTAAAGTAATTTGCTCTGATGAATCCCCTTTCAGATTGTTTGGGGCATCTGGAAAAACGCTTGTCCACAGAAGTAAAGGGGAACGCTGCCATCAGTCCTGTGTCATGCCAACAGTAAAGCATCCTGAGACCATTCATGTGTGGGGTTGCTTCTCAGCCAAGGGAGTGGGCTCACTCACAATTTTGCCGAAGAACACAGCCATGAATAAAGAATGCTACCAAAAAATCCTCCAAGAGCAACTGCTCCCAGCCATCCAAGAACAGTTTGGTGATGAACAATGAAAATTCTGAGTTCATCAGTCAGTATATGGCCCAAAAGTTGATTGACAGCATGCCAAGACGAATTGCAGAGGTCTTCAAAAAGAAGGGTCAATGCTGCAAATATTGATTCTTTGCATAAACTTAATATATTTGTCAATAAAGCATTTGACACTTATGAAATGCTTGTAATTTTACTTTAGTATACCATTGCAACATCTGACAAATCGTTTAAAAACACTGAAGCCGCCGCAAACTTTGTGAAAACCAATACTTGTGTCATTCTCAAAATTTTTTGACCATGACTGTAGCTAGATAATTGTGGGTTACCTTAAGGCTATATGCATATAAAATTGTTATTAAGAACCAATATACAGTAATATCTGTAATATAAAAAGCAACTGTTTTCTTTATTATTGGTCATTTCCACAGGACACATAGACACATAGGATAGAATACAACGGAATGATGACCTATTGCTGAAAAAGGATTGCAGCTGTCCTGTTGACATCACCCCCTACCTGGTTGAGACTAGACATGTGATTTTCTAGACATGTGAGTTTTAAAAGTTCTATGACCCTTGTGGCCATGTGTGTGGAATGATTTACTGCAAGTAGATATAGTTACATACAGCCATTTTACCTCACATTATATGGGACACATATTTTATGTAAACCGTGAAAAAACAAATGTATTAGTATATCAGAGCTATGATATTTAATTTCTAGTTTAGTTCTAAGACTCTTTCCTTGTTTATCTGTATTCCTCAATACATTTCCATAGCACCGAACTGTCCTGTTTTAATGCGAGACAGTGACAATTTGGTTCCAGGACAGTTGAGAAGTGTGCTAACAATGCCACTTCAATGCCATAGGTACCAGTGGCAGGGGCTTGAGGTATTGAAGTTATTTTTAGGAGAGATGGCTGGCATAGTCCAGCAGAAACATAAGAATGCCCCACGGGGTGCATTGTTTGCGCAATGTGACCAGTCTTACTTCCTGGTGCATATTCTTCTACTTTGCTAATATTTTTGCTGTTCCACTAATACTGGAGGCTAACTAGGAATAGTTTGTTTAATCATTGTATTCAGAAGTATTCAGATGCATTTAATGGCTCTATAGTTTTTATTTTTTGCTTGAATTAATAAGTCTGTAAAGGTTTGGGGAATTAATCATTTAGCTATTAAATGCTTCGGAATACAACAAACTATTCTTAGTTAGTCTCCAGTAGTAGAACAGTACCTGGCAGTGTCATGAACTAGTGAGACGAGCTAGCCTTCAAAATTAGTGGAATAGCACCAGGTATAGAGCCAGATGCCCCACACATAGTAGCCTGCAACGAAAGCTGCTGGGTACTAATGATCAAAAATTTTAACTTTAAGAAAAGAACTGACATGTCAATTATACTTATACCTGGTATTCATAAGGTATATATCATATATAATCAGTTCTGTAATCTGTAAAGATAGTTGTATGTTATCAGCCTATTAAATCTGATTCACAGAAAATGACACTCTGACTATGTCTATATGAGATATTTTAGACATATTATATATAACTGGTTCTCTGCAACAAGAGAAAATGTAAGAATTATAATAAAGGTGACAAATGAGAATATTAATTTCTATACTATGACCTAGTGCAATTGAACATCCAGTGAATTAGGAAGCTCAACTAGCTCAATGCAGATTATCACAATGAGATGAACCCTGAATATTGGAGGATAGAGAAATTATTATAACTACATTAACCCAAACCCTGACAGTGTCTATTGGTCTCACAAAATTATATTTATGTTTATATAGTACTCACCATACAATGTTATAACAGTGAGAATTGCACTAAAAATATTATAACACTGTGAATTTTGGAAATAAGAAGTGACAACATAGAGTCTAAACAATAGAGCAAGACAATAGAAAAAAAAACAATTTATTGGGAACAATAATAAAAAGACTGTAACATGCACTAAGCAAATTTTATTATCACTTTATTCCCAATTTCACTTTATTTATTTAGCTGTTTTAATATCTAATTTTAATAAATTTATTAATAAAAGTTACATTTTAAAGTCACATTCAATACTCAGATTTTTGACATTTTCAGACAGTAAGTGCACCAGACAAAAAAACTCTTTCTTCTGAATATTTTACTCTGTAAAATTTGGTGGGTAGCACCTCAATAAATTAATAATTTAAAAGTCCATAATGAGATCTGTATCAATAAGGCTAAATTGTTGTCTGTGACTCTTGATGCTTAATGTTAATGGTCTAAACATACCTGAAAAAAGAGCATAAACTTTATTAAACTGATTTTCTGCAAGAATTGACAGCAGCATTTATATAGGAGCAGTATTCCTAAAGGGACTATTACTTTAACCCACCATAATCATTAGCAAACATCTATTTACCTAATGGCAGGTGGGTTCTATATCTGAAGGACAAATATTGAACAGTTAAAAGGTTTTCTGTAATGTGTATTGATACTAAGTGAGGATTTCAATCTTTTTTTTTTTAATATCCCCACACTGACTCATTTTCTCAGAAATGGATAAAAAACACACACTCCTCCATAGTGTTATGGCTACTGCTAGACACTAGATGAATCCCTTTAACTAACATAAATGGTGTCTTAGGATGTTTTAACCGATAGCAAGTGTATTTATCTTTATTATATTTAATATATAAGTATTAATATATATCTATATAGACATATCTTATATGTCCCACCTATAAGTCAGGAAATATTTTACATCAAGCTTACAATTGGTCGCTCTTAAACTAAAGGGTGAGATTACTTCTAGTTAAATCATACATTATAGAAACACACTTATCACGTATACGCATATGACTGGCTCATGTGTCTTGAAAGGTAAAATACTCTATATCACTATGGTCCAAGAAATATATCTATGTGATAATAAATATACTATATACACAGATACTGTGACTTGGCTCATTGACTGTGTAGAATTTTTCCAACCCTGTAATCTGACATAAATATGTATGCAATTTTTCTTTCTATCTGTCTATCTATCTATCTATGTATCTATCTATCTATCTATCTATCTATCTATCTATCTATCTATCTATCTATCTATCTATCTATCTATCTATCTATCTATCGTTTTAATGATACCAAAAGCAGTTTCACATGAAAACTCAGCTGTATTTTACTAATATTTATTTACTGTTATACAATTACAAGATAAGAAAAATACAATGATAATAAGTCTTCAAATTTTTTATACTTCCTTACATAACACAAAACACATGACTATTGCTATTATTCCCTATTGTACTGCACTGCAGAACACTGTAGCATCATCATCATCATTTATTTATATAGCGCCACTAATTCCGCAGCGCTGTACAAAGAACGCATTCACATCAGTCCCTGCCCCATTGGAGCTTACAGTCTAAATTCCCTAACATACACACACACACACACACACACACACACACACACACACACACACACACACAGACACAGACAGAGAGGGAGACAGACAGACAGACAGAGAGAGACTAGCTTCAATTTTGATAGCGGCCAATTAACCTACCAGTATGTTTTTGGAGTGTGGGAGGAAACCGGAGCACTCGGAGGAAACCCACGCAAACACAGGGAGAACATACAAACTCCACACAGATAAGGCCATGCGCAGCAGCTCCGTTTCGGCAGCGCTGTCCTATACAGCAGCGCGGCGCTGTCAAAGAAGCATCCGCGGCGGTGCTGTATACAATACAGCACCGCCGCGGATGCTTCTTTGACAGCGCCGCGGCTGCTGTATAGGACAGCGCCAATATGGTGGCCACTTAGTTAGCGCAGGGGGGGGGTTTCTGGAGACTCACAACCCCCCCCCCTGCGTGCGCCACTAGTTGGGTTGAATTTTCTCTTGCTGTTGGTTGGTGTGTTCAGCTCTTGGTGTGCTCTTGGTGTTGTGTGCTGTTATAATGCTGTGGAGAGAGGGGAGGGAGAGAGGCTCACATTTTTTAGGTCTGAGGCTTTGTGCAATGCATTCGGTTGTCTCATTTGAGAGCACTTTTCTGTGTTTTATAGCTCTTTTGCGTGTAGTATAGTAAGGTGAGTAAGTGTCAATGTCTATAGATCTTAATGTAGGTGGCCCTCTTGTCAAATGTATATACCTTAGTGTGTTTAAAAACTTGTAATGTTAATGCTCATGGTGTCTGTGGTTTATTCATGCTTGCGGTGGACTGCCAGCTAAGTTAGCTGTAGGTCTAGTTTACAGAGTAATGTTTAGAGCTCAATTGTTCAAAACAGAAATTGATCAGGAGGCTTAAAATAGTAGGAGAGGGAATGGGATAGAGGATATGTGTGTGATGGAGCCATTGGGGAGAAAGATGTGTATGTAAAGGTTAGAGGTGCAAATGCTGCTGTGAAGAGTAAGAGGGAAATAAAGGAAAGGCTGTGCTATATTGTGAGGGGTGTAGTATAATTGTTAGAGATAATTTTAAGTAAAATAAGATAAAAATAAATGTAACTATAGAGATAAAAAGAAATATAAATACAAAAATAAATAAAAAGAAATATAAATAAGTAATGAAAATAAAAATAAATATAAAAATATAAAGAATATAAAAAATATTAATAAACGATATTAATAAAAATAATTAAAAATTAAGTATAATAATAATAAAAATAAAAATAAATAAAAACAAATAAATAAGATGAAATAACACAAAGGTATGGGAAATACAAAATTGGTATTGTGCTGTGGAATAAAATAAGGGGGAGAGGTAAAGAAGGAGAGATGAAAAGAAATGTGTTTTATCAAGTAAGGGAGGGGAGGGCGCCTCCTAAGGTGAATAGTGGGGTAGGTATAACTTTTTGGAGGGTCACATGAAGATTCCTAGGTCAAAGTCGATGTTCAGTCCCTTGGGTGTCAGGGTCCTACCATGTGGATCCATTTTGCTTCTTTGGTTATAAAATGCCTGTTATGCTTGTTTGTATTTTAAAATGATCTCCTCTACATGATTTATTTACATGCTTTATGCCTAGAAAGATTAGTCCTGAGGGGATGTGGTTATGGTGTATTCTGAAGTGTTCTGATAAGCTGTGGTTCAGATCTTCATTCTTAATATTTATGATGTGTTCTGATAGTCTGGTTTTCAGGTCTCTTATTGTTCTGCCTATGTATTGTAGTACACAGAGGCATTGATGGTGGTAGATGACTCCTGTGGTGTCACAAGTGATTTTTTTCTCTGATGCTGTGGGCTTCGCTGTTGATTTTGGAGGTAAATTCAGATGGTGGTGTGATATGTACTTTGCATGCGAGGCATCTGTTGCAATGGTAGAATCCATTTCTTTTTTCTCCTCGCCAGGTACTTGTCTTCTTTTATTTTTTGGGGTTGAAACTTGATGCATAGATACTCTTGAAGTTCCTAACTTTCTTGTAAATGATACTTGGAGTTGTGGGAGTGTTTGTTTCAGCATCTCATCTTGTAGGAGGATGTGCCAATGTCTTTTCAGGATTACAGTGGCTGCTGAACTCGGTGATGAAGAGTGGTTGGTTCATTTGACTTCTTCTTACCTGTGTAGTTGAGTAAGTAGTCTCATTTTGTCTTTTTTGTTTTTACTAGTTCCTTCTTGAGGAGTGAGGGGTCATTCTTCCTTTCTTGGAATTTGTCTATTAGGGTTATCTCTTATATCTCAAAACTATGCAAAGTGGAGCAGTTTCGCTTGAGTCCCTTGAATTGTCCTCCAGGGATATTCTGTAGTCAGATTATTTTGTGGTTGCTGGTGGCTGGGATGAATTAGTTGCAGTCTATTTTTTTCTATATTTATTGGTGTGTAGGTCCCCATCATTAATGTAGATAATGAGATCTAGATATTCCAACTGCTTATTGCTGATGGTGGTGAAGTGGAGGTGGAGTTTGTTGTTGTTCATGTGGTTGGTGAAGGTGGTGAGGTCTTCATAGTTACCTTTCTAAATGAAAAAATCATTGTCTATGTATCTCTACCATAGAATGAGGTAGGGAAGGTGGGAATTGTTATTCCATATGTCTTCCATTTTTTGGCTATGATAAGGTTAGCAAAACTTGGCGCAAATTTCATCCCCATGGCTGTCCCTTTCTATCTGTTTGCAGTATGAATCTTTGAACCATAAGTAGATGTGGTTGAAGATAAAAAACATACCATATATGAGGAATTCTATTTGCACGCTTAGTATAGAGGTGTCTTGTTGGAGGCAATATCTGTTGTGTGTGCAACCCTTATCGTGGTCGATGACTGTGTATAGAGAGATGATTTGCAAGTGGTAAGTATGTAGACATCTTTGTACTTGAAGTCATTCAAAATTTTAAGGATCTGGGTGGTGTCTTTTAGGTAACTCCTTTGTGTGCAGACCAGAGGCTGGAAGAAGTGGTGGCCTTTATATTCTGAGAGGTTACAGGTTATGGAATCTGTACCTGAGACTATGTCTTGATGGTGATTTGTTGATGTTCTTGTGGATCTTCGAAAGATAGTGGAATACCGTGGTCCTTGATCGAGGGTTGGTGAGGTAGGCATGTTCTTTCTTGTTAAGAATACCTTTTTGCAGTTCTTCGTTGAGTAGTTTTCGGTGAACTCTTTGGCATCTGAAAGTTGGGTAAGTTTTTCATAAGTGATACTGCCATCTAGGAGTCTATTTGGTTCTTCAAAATATTCCTTTTTGTTCAGGATGATGATGCACCCTCCTTTGTCTGCTGGTTTCCGGACAATCTCTAGGTTTTTCTTTAGTTTGTTGACGTCTTGTTTTTCCTCTGGGATAAGGTTAATTTTGCTAACCTCATTGTTTCTTAACTTCTCTAGGTCTTTTTCCACTAGAGTTTTATATGTCTTTATGGATGCTTCTTTGAAATTCAGTGGGAAGAAGTTCAAGCTTAAGTTGAAGTTTGCATGAATGTATTCTGAATCAGGGTTTCTGCCTTCTAAATTATTTGTTTTTCATGAAGTATTTCTTGAGAGCAGAGTTTTCTGGTGAACTTGTATAGGTCAATATAGATGTTGAACTTGTCGAGGTGGTTCTTGGGTTTGAACTTTAGTCCCTTGTTTAGTAGAGAGGTCATGGATTTAGTGGGGTTAAGAGTGCTGAGATTGAATATGCCTTTCGGTTTTATCTTTCCTTTTTGCATGTTCTTTTTCTTTCTTCTATTCTCTCTATTTTCTCCTCTTCCTCCTCGCTGGAGTGAATGGATGTCATTTTCCTTTTTTGGGTTATTAGACTCCTGCTGTGTCTTCTACTAGCTACAAACACCCAGAGCTTTAAACATCCCGATAAAGTTCCATATTGGACAATTGAGCTCTAAATAGTACTCTATAAACTAGCATGATTATACCACATACACCACGAGCATTATCATTACAAGCTATAAACACACAGAACTACAGACATTTGACAACAGGGCCACCTACACTAATAGCTATAGACATTGATACTTACTCACCTTCACTCCATCTGCTAAGCCACCTTCGAAACATGACCAGGATTAGACCCTTCCTCAACCATGATGCTTCCAAAACTCTTTTCCACTCACTCATAATCTATCACTTCTACTACTGCAACTTACTCCTGTCTGGCCGCCCTCTCACCCACCTCTCCCCACTTTAATCCATTGTCATTTCAACAACTGATTTACCTCTTTTGCTGCTCTGTTCCTACCACCCAACTCTTCCAATCCCTACATTGACTTCCTATTCGCTATACAAAAGCCCTCAGACTCTTGTCCCACCCTATATCTACAGATTCATCCCACTGCACACACCATCCCGCCCTTTACACTATGCCAATGACTATAATCTCAACTCCCCACTGTTAACCACATAACACTGCTGCTTCCAAGACTTTTCCTCTGCTACTCCACACCTGTGAAACGCAAACCATGACCATCAGAATCTCCTATCTGTTCATGAAAATCTGCCAGTTGTCTCCTAACTCAACCTTCACTGTACCCACATCCTCACTCCTTGTGACCCTCTTTCGTCTCAGCCTCTCCTCTCCCCATTATATTGAAAGCTCTCACTAGAAGGGCCCTACTTCCTCTTGTCTTATTATCTGCTCCCACCTTGCCCACCTGAGAATCCTTGTTTCTTGCCTTCTGTATGTACTTTACTTCAGCTGTTATATACCCTGCCTATTCTCTGCCTATTATGTCTTATGCATGGTGGTATACTTATTATATGTCTAGTGCATTGTCTGCTGGTCTTCTATAGCTTTGGTATCTGCTCTATTTACCCACTGTTTGGCACTATGGATTTTTTTGTGGTGCCTTTATAAATAAATAAAAATAGATTTTTTTATTATTCTTCTGCCTCATTGCTACCCATCAATCTGTAAACTACCACTGCTTGCAGAAAAGTGTGACTGTAGCCTTCAACTTTTGTTCAAGACTTTTAATATATATTGCTACTGGAATACACTGATCTGTATTATTGTCTGATTTTTGCAAATCATTAAAGGCCTTTATGTCTGATAGAATAGCAACATGTTACTATTTTGTCTTTCTTTGCTTTTTTTTGTCAATTTCCATGAATAATAATGAATGTATCATGAGAAAGAAATATCACTGAAGATAACATAACACCAGGAAAAAATCCATACATATATTAACATGCCATCTCAGGCATTTGCACCGTGTATCCAATAGGATAAATGGAATTCGACTTTTAATGAGCAACAGAAATCACTCATATAGTCCTTAGCTAAAGTACAGTATTACCCCTTAAGATCATTGAACAATGGATTTTCTTTTTGCATGTTAAAGAAACTTCAAGGTATTCTGAAAATCAGCAATGGCATGGAGACAGCTTCCTAGAAAGTAATTGTCTTTCCTATTTTCTAGTAGTATATTGCTCTTTCTCAATCTTCCCAGATGGATCCTTGTAGGTGCCGATGAATTGGAGGAAGTGCTCTCAAGCAAATTATTTCAGTGCTCACATTCAAACTGCTTCAACATTTCTGATTATTAAACTCCAAATGGCTGCTGAAGCTCAGTGCAGTACAAGAAAGGAGCTGAAAATAGTGCCAGCAGATAGCAGTACTGTGACCCAATTGTCAGCTGTAGAGATAAAAAGAATAAATGAGAAGCAAGCATATTTTTCCAACTCTGCCTTAAGTGGCAGAACAACTTTGCTTGCCCATGTTTGTTGGTGCTACTTTCTTTCAAATGGTCAGACAATCTTAGGTCTATCCATAGCTGCATGCCATATAGTGCACACAATATAGCTGTAATGAAGTGCACTTCAATGGCACCATTTAGTATAGGTATCTGTAAGACATCTTAAGATTCCACCTGGCCACTTGAAGCCATGCTTAGGATGCACAATAAAAATAAAACAGTTTTAAGCTTCAAAGTTAGGGGTGTATAAAACCCCAGAAATTCCATTCACCACAGTTCTAAACTAATCCTATCTCAAAATAGTCAAATCATGACAATTTAAAAAAATGTAATAAATTATATTAATTAATCAGCAATTTTCTTCAATTTGCATGACCCCACTTCCAATCCTTCCAGCCAACTTCCTATCAGCCATATAAAATCTCTGTTGAAGCAGCAGACTCTTAAACATTATAAACATTATAATTTTGCATGTTTTTTGCCCAGTTTGGTTTACTGAGTTGTATTGATTATTTTTGTGCTGTATTGTTTAGGATTTCTTTATTTGTTAGTTACATTTTGTTAGCTTTTCTTTTCTTCTTTTCTTTTCCTTTTTCTTATATATTTCTTTTTTTCATAAGAATAAAGAGGCAGGATGCTCTCACAGCCCCTGCTGGAAAGCAGGTTAGGCACCTGGAACACTACCTTCTCCTTGGTCTCACAACAGTAAATTGGTGCAGGTTCTGTTAAAAATGTTGGCTTTTCTAGTAGGATTTTATTCTTTTTCCTTGCCAGCTCTTGCATCTATAGGAAACATTGTTAGAATATGCAGTATACTTGCTGCATTGTGTTGACTCCTACTCTTACATTTTATAGATAACTAAATGAATAACAATTTGTAATCAGAATTTTAAAAAAATACAACTAATTTTGCCACAATTCACATATTATTTAATTCAACCCTAGTTTTTATCTACAAAGCCATTATAATACTCCTCCTTGTTATAAATGTTTTTGAACAAAGGGCAATATAACAGTTGTAAAACAGATTATCACACCGACACTCTTCTTGTCGTGTCACAAAGGACCTTGGGCAAGACAGAGACTTTTTAAAAGTAATTAAATGATTTTATAAATTGCTAGTTCTTCTACTGATTCATCGTCCATACCTTCTGGGATTCCGCATGCAATAGATTAGCAAAAGTGTACGTGCATTTGCTATGACTGTTTCTATGTTTATTTCTTTAATATTTTAAGAAAACTGTTAAGTCTTTTTATTTTCTATACATTAGTTTTTTTAATCACTTTTTTTTATTCAATATGCATTGTGACATTTTGTCATATTAAACTCCATTAAACATCATTCTGTCCTACAGAATTTACATGTCAGATAGGATTGGCATCTATAGCATTACATTTAGGCAGGAAATTGTTTGATTTACAGTGTCTCTGATTAAATTAGGTTGAGTTTCCATATTTGAATCAGTCAAAGAGTAACTGAACGCTACCTAAGAGTGTCAGTTCTTGAACAAAATCTTAATAGCATTATAGCTAGGGAATTTATTTACTAAACTGTGGGTTTCAAAAAGTGGAGATGTTGTCAATAGCAACCAATCAGATTCTAGTTATCATTTATTTAGTACTTTCTACAAAATGACAGCTAAAATCTGATTGGATTGGCAACATCTCCACTTTTTAAAACTTGCAGTTTAGTAAATATACCCCTAGGTGTTTAACAGGTTTTGCTTTGATTAACCTTTTCACATCCATGTAATGGCCCTGTAAAATTTTGACTCATTATTTTCCTATTTTGTCATCTATTATCTATTGTCATATATTTTACTTTATCTTCTTACTGTACACCACTACAGAATATGTTGATGATTCATAACTATGGAAGATTGATAAAAATTAATTGCTAAACTGCCAAATGATAAACAATGATAAACTGACTTGGATTAGCAATTTAATGAGTGCAAAGGGAAAGAGTCACATTTACATTGCACTGTTTTTGACAACCAATTAAATGCAAATATATGTTTAATTTAAATTCATAAATTTAATAAAGTTTTCCAAAGAAAATGGACAATTTCCAAAGGCATGAAAATAATCAATTACTTTTTGTCAAATTGTCATTTAGTTAATAGGTCCCTAAGGATCACAACTGAATTTTCTAAATGCTTCATTGTGATGCATTTATGAGCACATATCTGTGAAGTATATATCAGCATATGAAGTTAATATGAGAAAATGTTACTTGAACTATGAAAAATCCAAATTTATGTATATTAAATCAATTCTCTCCTCTTAAAGGTGACGTTATGAATGTCCATTGAATGTGTCTTTTCAGGGTTTTCCACTGTCTAGGAAGTCTTACCACTCACTTTAATACAAGTAATGTGAGAAATAAAATTGAGAAGGCTTATAGTCAATTGATAATGCTTGGTTAGAAAAAAATAGAGCAGTTATTTCTCTGTAAAAAAATGCTACAGATGTTTTTTTTTCACATAACTTATTTCATAGACTAATATAAAAAATAAAGAATTTTGCTATAATACTTTATCGTATGTAATAACCACAGTCCAGACAGTTATACCACTGAAATTCAGGTGATAAATGTATTTGATTACTCTTGCAATTACAAATTAAAACACATAGAAAAAACTAGAGATGAGCGCACTCGGATTTCTGAAATCTGAGCCCACCCGAACGTTGCCGATCCGAGTCGAATCCGAGACAGATCCGGGTATTGGCGCCAAATTCAAATCTGAAACTGAGGCTCTGACTCATAATCCCGTTGTCGGATCTCGCGATACTCGGATCCTATAAATTCCCCGCTAGTTGCCGCCATCTTCACTCGGGCATTGATCAGGGTAGAGGGAGGGTGTGTTAGGTGGTCCTCTGTCCTGCTATATCTCGTGCTGTGCTGTGCTGTGCTCAGTCCAGTGGTGCTGTGTCCTGTGCTCTGTCCTTCTGAGGTCAGTGGTGCTGCTGGGTCCTGTGCTGTGTCCTGTTCAGTCCAGTCATGCTGTGTCCTGTGCTCTGTGCTTCTAAGGGCATAGTTATTTCCCCAATATTCCCAAATATTTAAAAAAATAAAAAAAAAGTTTTTTCAAAAAATACAAAAAAATAATTAATTTTTTTTTTAATTACAACAAAATTTGCACAACCAATCCTGCAGTATAGGCCCATTGGTACTGCAATATTACCAAGTTCACACATTCAGCAGTAAAAGTCCAGTGGTACTGCAATATTACAAAGTTCACACATTCTGCAGTATCAGTCCAGTGGTGCTGTGTCCTGTGCTCTGTCCTGCTGAGTTCAGTAGTGCTGCTGGGTCCTGTGCTGTGTCCTGTTCAGTCCAGTGGTGCTGTGTCCTGTGCTCTGTGCTTCTAAGGGCATAGTTATTTCCCCAATATTCCCAAATGTTTAAAAAAATAAAAAAAAGTTATTTTAAAAAATACAAAAAAATAATTAATTTTTTTTTTAATTACAACAAAATATGCACAACAAATCCTGCAGTATAAGCCCATTGGTACTGCAATATTAATAAGTTCACACATTCAGCAGTAAAAGTCCAGTGGTACTGCAATATTACAAAGTTCACACATTCTGCAGTATCAGTCCAGTGGTGCTGTGTCCTGTGCTCTGTCCTGCTGAGTTCAGTAGTGCTGCTGGGTCCTGTGCTGTGTACTGTTCAGTACAGTGGTGCTGTGTCCTGTGCTCTGTGCTTCTAAGGGCATAGTTATTTCCCCACTATTCCCAAGTTTTTAAAAAATAAAAAAAAAGTTATAAAAAAAATTAAAATAAAAATAAAAAATAATTATAACCAAATTTGCAAAACCAATCCAGCAGTATAAGTCCTTTGGTACTGCAATCTTACCAAGTTCACACATTCTGCAGTATCTTGTGCTACATATAATGGAGACCAAAAATTTGGAGGATAAAGTAGGGAAAGATCAAGACCCACTTCCTCCTAATGCTGAAGCTGCTGCCACTAGTCATGACATAGGCGATGAAATGCCATCAACGTCGTCTTCCAAGCCCGATGCCCAATCTCGTAGTACAGGGCATGTAAAATCCAAAAAGCCCAAGTTAAGAAAAAGTAGCAAAAAGAGAAACTTAAAATCATCTGAGGAGAAACGTAAAGTTGCCAATATGCCATTTACGACACGGAGTGGCAAGGAACGGCTTAGGCCCTGGCCCGTGTTCATGACTAGTGGTTCAGCTTCACCCACGGATCTTAGCCCTCCTCCTCCTCCCCCCCTACAAAAAATTGAAGAGAGTTATGCTGTCAGCAACAAAACAGCAAACAACTCTGCCTTCTAAAGAGAAATTATCACAAATCCCCAAGGCGAGTCCAAGGGTGTTGGTGGTTGTCAAGCCTGACCTTCCCATCACTGCACGGGAAGTGCTGGCTCGGGAGGAGCCTATTAATGATATAGCTGGCGCTGTGGAGGAACGTGATGATGAGGATGGTGATGTGGTTATTGTAAATTAGGCACCAGGGGGGGGAAACAGCTGATGTCCATGGGATAAAAAAGCCCATCGTCGTGCCTGGTCAGAAGACCAAAAAATGCACCTCTTCGGTCTGGAGTTATTTTTATCCAAATCCAGACAACCAATGTATGGCCATATGTAGCTTATGTAAAGCTCAAATAAGCAGGGGTAAGGATCTTGCCCACCTAGGAACATCCTCCCTTATACGTCACCTGAATAACCTTCATAGTTCAGTGGTTAGTTTAGGAACTGGAGCTAGGACCCTCATCGGTACAGGGACACCTAAATCCCGTGGTCCAGTTGGATACACACCAGCAACACCCTCCTCGTCAACTTCCTCCACGATCTCCATCAGATTCAGTCCTGCAGCCCAAGTCAGCAGCCAGACTGAGTCCTCCTCAATATGGGATTCATCCGAGGAATCCTGCAGCGGTACGCCTACTACTGCCACTGCTGCTGTTTCTGCTGCTGCTGTTAGTCGGTCATCTTCCCAGAGGGGAAGTCATAAGACCGCTAAGTCTTTCACAAAACAATTGACCGTCCAACAGTCGTTTGCCATGACCACAAAATACGATAGTAGTCACCCTATTGCAAAGCGTATAACTGCGGCTGTAACTGCAATGTTGGTGTTAGACGTGCGCCTGGTGTCCGCCATCAGTGGAGTGGGATTTAGAGGGTTGATGGAGGTATTGTGTCCCCGGTACCAAATCCCGTCAAGATTCCACTTCACTAGGCAGGCGATACAAAAAATGTACAGAGAAGTACGATCAAGTGTCCTCAGTGCTCTAAAAAATGCGGTTGTACCCACTGTCCACTTAACCACGGACATGTGGACAAGTGGTTCTGGGCAAACGAAGGACTATATGACTGTGACAGCCCACTGGGTAGATGCATCCCCTTCCGCAGCAACAGCAACAGCTGCATCAGTAGCAGCATCTGCAAAATGGCTGCTCGTGCAAAGGCAGGCAACATTGTGTATTACAGGCTTTAATAAGAGGCACAACGCTGACAACATATTAGAGAAACTGAGGGAAATTATCTCCCAGTGGCTTACCCCACTTAGACTCTCATAGGGATTTGTGGTGTCAGACAATGCCAGTAACATTGTGCGGGCATTAAATATGGGCAATTTCCAGCACGTCCCATGTTTTGCCCACACCATTAATTTGGTGGTGCAGCATTACCTCAAGAGTGACAGGGGTGTGCAGGAGATGCTTGCGGTGGAGTGCAAAATTGCTGGACACTTTCGGCATTCAGCCAGTGCCTACTGCAGACTAGAGGCACATCAAAAAGCCATGAACCTGCCCTGCCATCACCTCAAACAAGAGGTTGTGACGCGCTGGAACTCCACCCTCTATATGCTGCAGAGGATGGAGGAGCAGCAAAAGGCCATTGAGGCCTACACAGCCACCTACGACATAGGCAAAGGAGTGGGGATGCGCCTGAGTCAAGCGCAGTGGAGACTGATTTCCGTGTTGTGCAAGGTTCTGCAGCCATTTGAACTTGCCACACGAGAAGTCAGTTCCGACACTGCCAGCTTGAGTCAGGTGATTTCCCTGATCAGGCTGTTGCAGAAGCAGCTGGAGAAAGTGAGGGAGCAGCTGGTAAGCCATTGCGATTACACCAAGCATTTAGCTCTTGTGGATGTAGCCCTTCGTACGCTTTGCCAGGATCCGAGGGTGGTCACTCTTTTAAAGTCAGAGGAATACATTCTGGCCACCGTGCTCGATCCTCGGTTTAAAGCGTATGTTGTGTCTCTGTTTCTGGCGGACACAAGTCTACAGCGGTGCAAAGACCTGCTGGTCAGGAGATTGTCCTCTGAAGAGGACCGTGACATGCCAACAGCTCCACCCTCATTTTCTTCCACATCTATGGCTGCGAGGAAAAAGCTCAGTTTTCCTAAAAGAGGCGCTGGCGGGGATGCTGATAACATCTGGTCCGGACTGAAGGACCTGCCAACCATTGCAGACATGTCTACTCTCGTTGCATTGGATGCTGTCACAATTGAAAAAATTGTGGAGGATTACTTTGCTGACACCATCCAAGTAGACATGTCAGACAGTCCATATTGTTACTGGCAGGAAAAAAAGGCAGTTTGGAAGCCCCTGTACAAACTGGCTCTATTTTATCTGAGTTGTCCCCCCTCCAGTGTGTACTCGGAAAGAGTTTTTAGTGCAGCGGGGAACCTGGTCAGTAAGCGGCGAAGGAGGTTGCTTTCTCATAACGTTGAAAAAATGATGTTTATAAAAATGAATAATCAATTCCGCAATGAAGTACAGCACTGCCCTCCAGATAGTACAGAGGGACCTGTGGTTGTGGAGTCCAGCGGGGACGAATTGATAATGTGTGATGAGGAGGAGGAAGTACACACTGTAGGGGGAGAATCAGAGGTTGAGGATGAGGACGACATCTTGCCTCAGTAGAACCTGTTTAGTCTGTACAGGGAGAGATGAATAGCTTTTTTTGGTGTGGGGGCCCAAACAAACCAATCATTTCAGCCAAAGTTGTTTGGTAGGCCCTGTCGCTGAAATGATTGGTTTGTTAAAGTGTGCATGTCCTATTTCAACAACATAAGGGTGGGTATGAGGGCCCAAGGACAATTCCATCTTGGAATTATTTTTTTTGCATTATATGACCAATCAACAGTCGTTTGCCATGTTCAAAAAGTAAAACCAAATTTAAACAAATTCAAGAAATTAAACCAAAAGTAAAATGCCCTGTCATAATTTAAAACAAGAGGTATTGACATGCTCTAAAACTACTGTATTGTTGTTTATATTTTATAAACACTACACTTGAAAGCTTGAGTCTTTCAATGAAAAAGTAACTCTCCATTGCACGGATATTTGCAACAGGGACAATTTTAGGGTTAAGAAAGTCAACAAATAACACTTCGATGCTGTCTGTCTTTATAAACACTACACTTGGAAGTTGGAGGAGGTATTGTGGCCCCGGCACCAAATTTACTACCGGGGCCACTCCACTGTGCAGTCTATATTTAGGTGTATCAGATATTAAACAATGGTGACAGTTGATGCCCAATTTTTTATTATATTGTTGGCGCTGTAAAAAATTGTGTTCCGGGCACACCACACTACGCAGTCCATACCCTTTTTTGGTGGAATTCTGACCCGTGGAGGGTTTTTTAATTATATTGTGGCCTCGGTACCAAATTGTGTACCGGGGCCACCACACTACGCAGTCAAGAAAGATAGATGCGTATCATAGATAAAGTACATTCAGTGTTGTGGGGCAAATTGAAAAATATTCAAAATGCACTGTCATTATCAAAAACAAGAGGTTTTCACACTCTGAAACTCCAACATGTATATGATGGAGAGGATGGAGGAGCAGCCGTATGTGCAGTGTAATGCAGACCTGTTGAAGGTTTTTTATATATTTTATTGTGGTGGCCAGTGGCCAGTCCTCTACGCAGTCCAGATACTATTTTTGGGTGTAATGCAGACCTGTTGAAGGTTTTCTATATATTATATTGTGGTGGCCAGTGGCCAGTCCTCTACGCAGTCCAGATACTATTTTTGGGTGTAATTCAGACCTGTTGAAGGTTTTCTATATATTTTTTATTGTGGTGCCCAGTGGTCAGTCCTCTACGCAGTCCAGATACTATTTTTGGGTGTAATTCAGACCTGTTGAATGTTTTCTATATATTTTTTATTGTGGTGCCCAGTGCCCACTACTCTACGCAGTCCAGTTACAATTTTAGGGTGTAATGCAGACCTGTTGAAGGTTTTCTATATATTTTATTGTGGTGCCCAGTGCCCACTACTCTACGCAGTCCAGATACTATTTTTGGGTGTAATTCAGACCTGTTGAAGGTTTTCTATATATTTTTTATTGTGGTGCCCAGTGCCCACTAATCTACGCAGTCCAGATACTATTTTTGGGTGTAATGCAGACCTGTTGAAGGTTTTCTATATATTTTATTGTGGTGCCCAGTGCCCACTACTCTACGCAGTCCAGATACTATTTTTGGGTGTAATGCAGACCTGTTGAAGGTTTTCTATATATTATATTGTGGTGGCCAGTGGCCAGTCCTCTACGCAGTCCAGATACTATTTTTGGGTGTAATTCAGACCTGTTGAAGGTTTTCTATATATTTTTTATTGTGGTGCCCAGTGCCCACTACTCTAAGCAGTCCAGATACTATTTTTGGGTGTAATGCAGACCTGTTGAAGGTTTTCTATATATTATATTGTGGTGGCCAGTGGCCAGTCCTCTACGCAGTCCAGATACTATTTTTGGGTGTAATTCAGACCTGGTGAAGGTTTTCTATATATTTTTTTATTGTGGTGCCCAGTGCCCACTACTCTACGCAGTCCAGATACTATTTTTGGGTGTAATGCAGACCTGTTGAAGGTTTTCTATATATTTTATTGTGGTGCCCAGTGCCCACTACTCTACGCAGTCCAGATACTATTTTTGGGTGTAATGCAGACCTGTTGAAGGTTTTCTATATATTATATTGTGGTGGCCAGTGGCCAGTGGCCAGTCCTCTACGCAGTCCAGATACTATTTTTGGGTGTAATTCAGACCTGTTGAAGGTTTTCTATATATTTTTTTTTGTGGTGCCCAGTGCCCACTACTCTATGCAGTCCAGATACTATTTTTGGGTGTAATGCAGACCTGTTGAAGGTTTTCTGTATATTATATTGTGGTGGCCAGTGGCCAGTCCTCTACGCAGTCCAGATACTATTTTTGGGTGTACTGCAGACCTGTTAAAGGTTTTCTATATATTATATTGTGGTGGCCAGTGGCCAGTCCTCTACGCAGTCCAGATACTATTTTTGGGTGTAATTCAGACCTGTTGAAGGTTTTCTATATATTTTTTATTGTGGTGCCCAGTGCCCACTACTCTACTCAGTCCAGATACTATTTTTGGGTGTAATGCAGACCTGTTGAAGGTTTTCTATATATTTTATTGTGGTGCCCAGTGCCCACTACTCTACGCAGTCCAGATACTATTTTTGGGTGTAATTCAGACCTGTTGAAGGTTTTCTATATATTTTTTATTGTGGTGCCCAGTGGCCAGTCCTCTACGCAGTCCAGATACTATTTTTGGGTGTAATTCAGACCTTTTGAAGGTTTTCTATATATTTTTTATTGTGGTGCCCAGTGCCCACTACTCTACGCAGTCCAGATACTATTTTTGGGTGTAATGCAGACCTGTTGAAGGTTTTCTATATATTTTATTGTGGTGCCCAGTGCCCACTACTCTACGCAGTCCAGATACTATTTTTGGGTGTAATTCAGACCTGTTGAAGGTTTTCTATATATTTTTTATTGTGGTGCCCAGTGCCAACTACTCTACGCAGTCCAGATACTATTTTTGGGTGTAATGCAGACCAGTTGAAGGTTTTCTATATATTTTATTGTGGTGCCCAGTGCCCACTACTCTACGCAGTCCAGATACTATTTTTGGGTGTAATTCAGACCTGTTGAAGGTTTTCTATATATTTTTTATTGTGGTGCCCATTGGTCAGTCCTCTACGCAGTCCAGATACTATTTTTGGGTGTAATTCAGACCTGTTGAAGGTTTTCTATATATTTTTTATTGTGGTGCCCAGTGCCCACTACTCTACACAGTCCAGATACTATTTTTGGGTGTAATGCAGACCTGTTGAAGGTTTTCTATATATTTTATTGTGGTGCCCAGTGCCCACTACTCTACGCAGTCCAGATACTATTTTTGGGTGTAATTCAGACCTGTTGAAGGTTTTCTATATATTTTTTATTGTGGTGCCCAGTGCCCACTACTCTACGCAGTCCAGATACTATTTTTGGGTGTAATGCAGACCTGTTGAAGGTTTTCTATATATTTTATTGTGGTGCCCAGTGCCCACTACTCTACGCAGTCCAGATACTATTTTTGGGTGTAATGCAGACCTGTTGAAGGTTTTCTATATATTATATTGTGGTGGCCAGTGGCCAGTCCTCTACGCAGTCCAGATACTATTTTTGGGTGTAATTCAGACCTGTTGAAGGTTTTCTATATATTTTTTTTTGTGGTGCCCAGTGCCCACTACTCTACGCAGTCCAGATACTATTTTTGGGTGTAATGCAGACCTGTTGAAGGTTTTCTGTATATTATATTGTGGTGGCCAGTGGCCAGTCCTCTACGCAGTCCAGATACTATTTTTGGGTGCAATGCAGACCTGTTGAAGGTTTTCTATATATTATATTGTGGTGGCCAGTGGCCAGTCCTCTACGCAGTCCAGATACTATTTTTGTGTATAATTCAGACCTGTTGAAGGTTTTCTATATATTTTTTATTGTGGTGCCCAGTGCCCACTACTCTACGCAGTCCAGATACTATTTTTGTGTGTAATGCAGACCTGTTGAAGGTTTTCTATATATTTTATTGTGGTGCCCAGTGGCCAGTCCTCTACGCAGTCCAGATACTATTTTTGGGTGTAATTCAGACCTGTTGAAGGTTTTCTATATATTTTTTATTGTGGTGCCCAGTGCCCACTACTCTACGCAGTCCAGATACTATTTTTGGGTGTAATTCAGACCTGTTGAAGGTTTTCTATATATTTTTTATTGTGGTGCCCAGTGGTCAGTCCTCTACGCAGTCCAGATACTATTTTTGGGTGTAATTCAGACCTGTTGAAGGTTTTCTATATATTTTTTATTGTGGTGCCCAGTGCCCACTACTCTACACAGTCCAGATACTATTTTTGGGTGTAATGCAGACCTGTTGAAGGTTTTCTATATATTTTATTGTGGTGCCCAGTGCCCACTACTCTACGCAGTCCAGATACTATTTTTGGGTGTAATTCAGACCTGTTAAAGGTTTTCTATATATTTTTTATTGTGGTGCCCAGTGCCCACTACTCTACGCAGTCCAGATACTATTTTTGGGTGTAATGCAGACCTGTTGAAGGTTTTCTATATATTTTATTGTGGTGCCCAGTGCCCACTACTCTACGCAGTCCAGATACTATTTTTGTGTGTAATGCAGACCTGTTGAAGGTTTTCTATATATTATATTGTGGTGGCCAGTGGCCAGTCCTCTACGCAGTCCAGATACTATTTTTGGGTGTAATTCAGACCTGTTGAAGGTTTTCTATATATTTTATTGTGGTGCCCAGTGCCCACTACTCTACGCAGTCCAGGTACTATTTTTGGGTGTAATTCAGACCAGTTGATGGGTTTTTAATTATATTGTGGGGAACACTCCTCTACGCAGTCCAGAAAGATACCTCGTTGCAACGTTTTGTACTAAAAAAAAAAATATTGTGAGGTGTTAGGTGTTCAGAATAGCCTTTAAATTAGTGGAAATGATTGTTATTGAATGTTATTGAGGTTAATAATAGCGTAGGAATGAAAATAAGCCCAAAAACTTGATTTTTACACTT
Source organism: Mixophyes fleayi (assembly GCF_038048845.1). Taxonomy (NCBI): domain Eukaryota; kingdom Metazoa; phylum Chordata; class Amphibia; order Anura; family Limnodynastidae; genus Mixophyes; species Mixophyes fleayi. The sequence continues at coordinate 66,863,033 of NC_134406.1, forward strand.
TTTAGTTTTTTTCCAAAAAAAATCCGAATCCAAAACCTTAAATCCGAACCAAAACCTTTCGGCAGGTGTTTTGCGAAACAAATCCGAACCCAAAACATCGCGAAAATCCGGATCCAAAACACAAAACACGAGACCTCAAAAGTCGCCGGTGCACATCCCTAGAAAAAACTATATCTTTTTTGTTCAATATGATGTCACCCAAGTAAAACAGCACATTAACAGTGCTTGATATTCACTTTGTAATGTATGCTCTAAGCTGCAGTTTGCAATTAGTTGTATTCATCTAAACATGTCAGACTACTTAGAACTGTACTGATTTCAATAATTGTTGTAAAGTGAGTAATGAAAACTAAAATAAGTAATCTGAAAATAGTAGCTGGAATTCATTCATTGTATATATATATATATATATATATATATATATATATATATATATATATATATATATATATATATATATATATATATATTGTAACAAAGGGAGGGATTTTTCTGACAAGAGGCAGAGAAAGTATGCAAACAGAATAAAACATTGGCACAATTATGCACCTAGGTGGAGATTAAACCAGGTAAAAACATATGTGTAGTTTAAAGTTTGTTAACTTACATGATTTCCTCTCAGCAAGCAGACAGGGTGTGTCTCTGCAAACAGAGCCACTGATGGGTGTTTTCTTTTCAAGAGAAGGTGGGTGTGTCACCTGTCCATCAAGCTAAGGCTGGGGGAGGAGTAACATGTATAAAAGCTTGTTTGTGCCATTTGTTCAGGGAGATCAATGCTGGGGAAGCTGTCTGGTCTTGAGAGAGCTGAGCTATGTCTAGCTAGCGTTTAGGGTCTCGAAGAAATGCTGTGAAATCTGTACGGTGTCAAAACATTTACCATCCTGACAATAAAACTACGTAAAAAGGAAGAAGTTGTTCGCATGTGCTTCTGCAGTAGCGGGCTTTTGCCACAATATATATACATTGAATGAATGCCAGCTACTATTTTCAGATTACTTATTTTAGTTTTCATTACTCACTTTACAACAATTATTGTGTATATATATATATATATATATATATATATATATACATACACACACACACATACACATATATATATATGTTTATATTTATATATATATGTTTATGTATAGATATATATATATATGTATGCATATATCTCCTGTACCAAGGCTGCCCAGAAATTGAGGTAAGAAATATTGCAGCTCACAAGCTAGCCTACAAGGAATAGGATATAATTGGCTTTGTCAGATCAATATCAAATAGTAAATGACAATAAATACTTAATATAAATAGATAGACTACAGCACAGTAAATGTTTTTATTCAGAGTAATATATAAAATCCTTTGTTACTTAGCAGTGGGACCTTTGTTCAATTGGTAATTGTTAGAAGCGGGTCCAGAGGCACAAGCAATTAACTGAAGCCCCTGAGGCTCTAGCATATTATTGATGTTGAAATAGAGCTTGGATAAACCTATTACATATATAATAAATTCTGAATCAGTTATGAAAGATTAGCGGTGGTGACTAAAAATAGATGATTTGATACAACAGTTTAAGAAGCAAGAAATTTCCACACCAGTGCTGGCCTCCGTGGATTCAATATTACATGTTTGCAAGGAGATGATAGTACTATACAATAGTTCTATATCAACATTGTTTTAATGGCTTTCTAATTAAACAGGTATTAAAGGTAATTTATGAACCGCAAGAAATTTGTCCAGGTACACTCATCCAATCTGCTTTTTGAAGTGCCTCTCTGTTGATGTTTTGCACCACCTTTTGTAAAATTGTAGCCATCCTAGTAATGTGCATGCTGATATGTCGCTTCAATGTACCAACAGCTATCTCTTCTGACCTACCCTGCTTTCCACGTTTCCTACCCTGTTCATTACAAATTTTTCTCCTAAAATACTGCTCTTATCAGTAAAGACACATTTGGGCTGTCTTTATTTCCAATGTTTTAGTTGTAAATTTGATTGCAGAAAATACATTGGTTTTTGCACGCATATACATTTTTCTGTAATGTGAAATTCAATGACACAAAAAGTGTCCTATTGAAAGCAATGTCTGATGACAATCACTGCACCTCAATCATGTGTTAAATTAAGTAATTTTGCTAATGACTCTGTGGACATCTGCTAAATGGGGTACTTCCCCTAAATGCAGTCTCACCCAGTTGAAGTTGTATTTAAATTAAAAACATTGTCACAAGAGAAAGAAAAAATAATTGCATTTGGTGTGTGCAGTTTATTCCTGTTCACAAGTGACTTTTACAGAATAGGAACAAAGCTGATTTCACGTTTAGTATCAGGTGGTTGACCTGATGTTGCAACATTAGTGGCCCTAAAATGCAAGAACCATCTGATAATAATTGAATTGAAATGTATTAGATCATTAGCATGTTGGAAAATGATGTTGACGGACAGCCTTCGTGCTCCGTCATCTTCAGAAAACACTGTGTACAACAGAACAGCTGGATCTTGTTCAATTTATTCACTCATATGTGTAGCCAGATTAGATTGTGATACTGTCACTTGACACACGGGCTGAGTAAAGAAAGGTAGCATTGTAAAACAAATAACTTATAAAAATATGTAGATCTATACAAGAGCATGCAGTAGATGGTGATTCTCTCACAGACCAGCATCCAAGTTGTTGGTGTAGTTGTCAACGTTAGACTACACACATAGGCAAATGTTACTGTCTATAGGTTTGTGCAGAGAATTAGGAAAAGGCATTTGATAAAAGACACAGATGTTAAACTGACAGCTTATAAAGGAGATAAATTACCTGTCCATGGTAAATGTTAAAAAGATGTTCAATAATAATGTGTATACATTAGTAGGAGTAAAAGGCAACATCATTAATAAACCTGCAATAAACCATGTGGCTCATCACAGGGAGAACATACAAACTCCACACAGATAGGTTGAAATCTAACCCAGGATCACAGTGGTGTGAGACAACAGTGCTAACCACTAAATGCACAGAATGGCTAGATAAAGACAATCCAGCAAACATCCAACCGCCAAGAAAAATATCAGTCATTTTAAGAGAAGTTCATAAATTAGTGTTAGAAAGAATGTTGAAAATTACTATAAGTGCATGAATTGAAGAGATAACTAAGTGACTTAAGCCCTTAGTGATTGTTGAAAAGCCCAATGGTAGATTGAAAGTATGTTCATATTACAGAAAACTGAAAATAGTTATGATGAGAGCACAGTAACCACAGTCTACAGTGGATTAAGTCACATATATGCAATCCAAAATAAATAATGGTTTAGCGCCATGGCAACTAAATATGAAAACAGTTCATGTCTGTATATTTGGCCTCTATAGGTTCTTGAGACAACTTTCTTAGATAAACTTAGTACCAGATATATTTCATAGAAGAGTGAAACAACAGTTACTTTTAGGGCATAGAACGTATAAAAACCTCTATTGATGACATTTGATCTGGGCTGAGACAAAGGAACAGCATGTTCAAGGACTGAGGTGAGTCCCGGAGAGAGTCCAAGTAAATAAAGTGTTTCAGAGCACTTTCACACATGCATGAAAACCTTGGATTTAGCCAGTGTGAAGAATTTATTAATGGGTTGGTGTGCATATTTAAAGATAAATTGAATAATATTTAATTAAACCATGAATAGCAAGTGCAATAGCAATCTTATTTTTAAAAGGATATATGTTAAAAATATCTGTGTTATACAATATACTGCATTGACATATGGGTATAAAACTACCCATCTTAACAGATGCATCTTTTCCATAGCACATATTTACAAAATACATGTTTTTATGCACATGTGAAAGTATTTTCAGTCTATGGCTTCCTGCTTGCCTCCATTCCCTTCTTCACATTATACATTACCCCTGTCACATGCAGCCCTGTCCTCACTATCTTAATCACACAAGTGGACAGATTACTCTTTCACAATATCAGCATACCTATTGAAATACTCTGTTGACCTGGTTGGTTATTTTGTGAACATTCTGATGATATGATTAGTTAATGATATGTATACATACAAATAAGAAGGAGATGAAAAATGAAACACAGATCAAGGACAGGCTAGGCTGGGGGGTAGGGAGGCATCTCCCCCCCTGGCCCGTCCCATAGTGGACTACATTGTGATGGGTCTCTGGGCCACCTTTAATGTTGTTTTTCCTTTAAGACTTTTCTAAGGCACATTCTTTAACTGTGCAAGAAGCATCACAGACTTACAGAATATAAGAGTCATTGGAGGCGATGTTGCCCTATTTTATAGCAACATTACATTACAGATATCTGTAACATACTACAATGATTTATTTTAATTGTTCAGAAACTACATCAAAGTAGTGCAAAACCTACGTAAACTAACCTGGTGGGAAATTGGGATTTCCCAGAATAGGGATTGTGACAATATTTTTCAAAAAAACAATTAAATGTATTTTGTTTTCTAAATTTGAGCTTTGTGAAAAGGAATGTTACATATTGGAAATATATTTTGTCCATCAGTGTTCACATACAGTTGTGTGGCTGAAGGGAATAGATAGAAGCTCTTTAAATCTTCATCCATGTGGGATAAGCTTTTTCTGTAAAGCTTATATTGTCTGAATCGAAAGACACTACAATATTTATAAAGATTGTGTACAAGTATCCCTCTATTTTTCTTTTTCTAGAGATATAAACATTTCTCTATAGTGAGGAAAAATATTTAGTCAGTAGGTGCAATGAGTAAGTGTTGATGGTCATAAATTCCAAAAAGATTTGGAATGAAGAAACAATGTAAAGAATTACAGAAGTTACAAATGGTATGTAATTACATATGACAATTATTAATGGTAACTTTTACAAATCTTGAGCAATGACATATCATCTTGCTTTTATTGTTTTGGTTTACGACTCTAGAGAATAATAGAATAATGGGCAGAGTCAGTGCTGACAGACAGGAAGCTAATTGAGAGAGGACAATAGATATAGGAGTAGGAAGGGTAGAAGAATGGGAGATTCCTTTTTAAGTTAAAAGTTTTCCATATAGGAAAATTCCTTAAAATGTATAGCTGATTTTATAACCAGTTACGGTTTCAGAAAGTTAAGAAAATGGTGGAATTGATCATTTCAAACATTGAACATTTGCAAAGTGTTAGATTTTAAAAGCCTGCAATTCTCTATAGTACAAAGAAAAGATCAATGCCCCTGAATCTTGATGGGTGGGGGAGCGAGAACATGTAAAGGAATGGATATTGCAGGTTTAACCTGAGAGATGTAAAACACAGGATGAACCTTATGCATTGAAGCTGAGATACTAAGTTTAACCACCGAAAGTGTTGGAATGCAATGACTTTAAACAAGCCTATAAATGTATCTGCCAGCTTAGCAGAGAGACGCCTCAGGTTCAAATTCTTTACTGCTAACCATACTTTATTATTAATAGAATATTTCTTGGCTGATCTACGATGTTTATCTGCTAGTCGCTTATAACATTCTTGGTCCTCATTAAGGAAATATATCAGATTTCTCTAAATTTCGATGTACCTTTCTATGATGAATTGACAAAGCTGGCACCATAGATTGAGAAATCATAATGGGTACTGGATGAATATGGCATCCATAATTGGAACAAAATGGACCCTGCTTAGATGATCCATGTACTGCATTATTATAAGTAAATTCAGCCAAATGAATTACCTCTATCCAGTGATACTGTTGAAAATCAATGTAAGTTCTCAGGCACTGTTGAACATTTCTATTTGTACATTAGTTTGCGGATAATAAGCAGAGGAAAAATTCAACTGTATATTCAATGTTTTACAAAAAGCTCTCTAAAAAAGGTGCTGTAAATTGAGTACCTCTGTTAGAAAATCAGAATTTCATCTAAATAAAATTGTCACATGCTAGTCAAGTATTTCACGGAACTCATAATTCACAAAATGTTGAAAATTAGCAGGAGCATTCGAAAGTCCAAAGGCTATGTAACATGATGGACCAACTATGCACCCTGTATTTTGTTGCTGGAAAGAGGCTGGGCTTACTTTGCCACCATTCCCTTACGTTATCCCAAATGCGCCCTCTTGCTGCAGTAGGAGTGGCTTACAATGCTGCCACCACTGGGTAACTGTCACTGCTAGTGTACTCCTGTGCTATTACACTTGGGCTGGTAACTCCGGACCTCTTACTATGGATCAGGGTTGCTGTGAATGGATCCCCCCTGGCCTATCACACTGACCAGAGCTGCATGGGCAGCAGGCAGAGCGGTGGTATTGGAAAAGCTTGGGTCCAAACCTCAGAGACAGCCGGAGAATGGATTACATTTAGGGTCTAAACTGCTGGTCACAGGATTACAGCAATATTGAAAAAGTTGTCAAGCAGGGTCTTGAAGTAAAGAGTGATATTTTATTTCGCTCAGGTGCTCTGACAATGACAGTTCCACTGATTAAAGGTATTAGTGGTCAGGTCAGATGGAACATCAGAATGATTCATTTCAGTGTACAGGACAGTTCTTTTTATACAGATTTGGACACAGGCTATTTTTAGAATCAGGATGTACCCTGTTTGCCAAAGCATAGATTTACATGAATTGCAAAACTAACAATATTTACACTTATCTGTGAATTTCTAGAAACACTGCGATGTCCTGCATCTTTCTTTTAGACACAGAAAATCTAGCAGCACATTTTAAATTAACCCTTCCTGTCTCCAAGTGAAACCTCACACATCAAAAGACCCAATTAACATATGGGGTCTTTCTTCAGAATACACATTCCCACAGAACATCAGAAACCAAAACAAGTCATTTTCCTACATCACAATACACAAAAGGCTTCCATCCACAAAGGCTCATTGTATCAGATATATACATAAGAAATAGGCATTTCTTTTAGAAAGGTTAAAACAGAAAAAACAAATTTTCTACCCTGACCTCGGAAATAATGATTTTCCTTACCAAAATATACACAAAATCAAAAATAAGTGCATGTGCAATTATATAAATAAGCGCCCTGCGCTATTTCCTTTAACTAAATTTATACCATAAGTTATTTATACGTGACCCAGTCACAGGCTATAACTAAGTATTCAAAATGTCCATAGCGAATTAAACAGTTGTTTGCCACTTATCTCCAGCTATGATGAGAACTAAATTGCAAACCCCATTGAAATCAAGCTTAGTAAAAATGTTTGAAGATCTTAGTGTTTCAAAAATCTCAAAAATCAATGACAGTGGATACATATTGCGAATGGTAATGTCATTAAGGGCAAGGCAATACACACACAGATGTAACCTTAGATTTTTTTTCTCCACAAAAAAATTAGTGGCACCAGCACCAGCTGGAGAAATTGATGGGCGGAAAAAGCATTTTTATTTTAATTTTCAGCAATATATTCTTTCAAAACCTTTAACTCCGGCTTGAACAATGAGTAACTTCCTCAAACAGAATACCAGCTCTTGGAACTAAGTCCTGGCAGTCATGGCAAAGTTAGGGCAATGCTAGAGGTGTCGAGAGGGTAAATATGCAGCATGCTTTTATTCAAAGATATCATGAATTTTTGATACTTTAAGGGCAAGTTTGAGTCTACTGAAGCAAATATAACCAATTCCATTTAATCGTTATATAAACTCAGACAATATAGCTGGCAATAGAATAACATTTTCATCTGCCAGTCAATAGAAGGGTTATGCATTGAGAGCCATGTCATGCACAGTACCAGGTGGATCTTTGGAGATTGTAATACATCTATGGTATGCATAATAAAATGTACTGTCTGTTGATTGGCTGAATTACATATGATGGAAGAATGAGCAATAGTTTATAATAGAATAACAACACTTTTCTTAGTAAATCCAGTGCCTATAAAATTTTCCATAGATCCTGAGTCCATTAATACATTTGTATTAGTCTACTTCCAAAGACAGAGGAATAGCTACATAACTTTCTGGTTTACAGGACTCAGCAGATTAACTCGGAGGGGGCAAATTTCAGACTGACCAAGACCCTCACCCTTCAAGGTGCCTTGGTCCAATCATTTACAGATAGTTTATAATTTTTCTTCTGAAATTGACTTACGAGACTGGCACAATGAAAATATAGATACTGTTCTCTTCTCCTAGCTCTTTCTTGTCCAAATAAGGATGAGGAGTCCTCACAATCAATGATTTTAATAATACCAGGTGAACTATTGGAGAAAAAAATGTTTGTTCCTTCTGCCCTTTTCTTTGGCATGTTCAGTCAATCTGGTATCAAATGTAATGCAACGATCCATCAACCTCTCCAAAATCTGCAAGCGAATCATTTTGGGCAAACTCATCCTTGCTTATTATTCAAGGCCAAATCGAAACTGATGATTTTCAGCAACCATATTCCAATCAGTATCATGCATCCATAAGTTAAAATTCCCCACATACTCAGATTCAGACACTCACAGATTCAGCCATTGTGGCACATCATAGAAAACCTATCCCAATGGCTTGAGTAAAACTAAAAAATTCAACAGTGGGTTCTGTCTTTCTAATAATGGAGTAACCCAGTCATTCGTTCACCTTTTAATAATGTCAAAATCATGCACACCTTCAATGGTTTAGTGCTATAAACCGTTGGGCACATATGAACAACGAGTTGGCATTAACAGGAAGCTAAACTCTTGGTTCAATGTCTGCTTGTAAGAAAGCAGGAGCAGAAGGCCCACCAGTAAGGACTGTTTGCAATTCCTCCAGATAGTCCTGCATTACAGACTTTTGAGCCTGTAGAGTTTTAATACCTTGCACCAACGTCAGTCCCAGTGGAATTCATATTGTGGGCTAGATTATTCTCTCAGGACTTGTAGGTGATAAACATGCAAGATCAGACCTCAGTGACTGGTCACTTTAGATTCCCACTAACTAGTCCCAATGAATGCAGGATTACATGTGACAATATCTTTGTCAGTTATCACAGGAGGAGCAGGCCTAAGTCAGAAAACAAGTAGAACTAAAGAAGACAGTCTGAAACATAAATAGTGACTGTCATGAAAATAGAGAACCTACAATTATTTATAAGGGATAAATCATAACTGCAGTGTAAATATGTTATATCAAATGAATCCATTGATAAGTTCAGCTACTAAAGTGTAAAATGTGAAGACAGAAAGTCTGTTGTATGCGTATTTGCACATTCCTGTGTGAGAAGATAAGAGTGTCATGGCAGCTTCAAAGAGCTCTTGCTGTGAGATATATCATGACACAAATTAGTTTTTGGACTCCTGAATAGACTTTGTTTGGCCGGTCACAGCTGGATATCCTTGCAGCACAAGACAGCATTTTCAAGGCCTTTACAGGTATATAGAAATATGAGCTTCAAAGGAAAATGTCTTCATAGTTCATGTTTTGGGAAATCCGGGTGGCACTTCATACTGAGGAGCAGAAATCACACCATTGTTGTGAATGACCAGTACGTGTATTATCCGGGAACAGCTAAAATCACATATCTTTAGAAAAGGTATGTCACATTGTCAAAATTTCCTCATGTTTGGTATCAAAAGATGGACAAAGTCATAAGGGGTTTAATAATAATAATAAAATTGGGTCTATGTGACACTCCATAGAAAAGTTAGGTCACATAGTAGAATTGGGTATTAAATCAGGTAACATGCAAATGGTGATTGAAAAAAGTATCACAGACACAACTCCTGGGGGCGGAGACAGGTGTGGAAGTGTCTTTAAAAAACAGAGACCAGTTACAACAAATTGTCAGACTTTTTGGGAAATCAATTCACATTGATAAGCTGTCCATCTTTCTTGCCAATTTCCCATGGCACAGAGTATGCCATTCATGTTAGTGACACTCTGAATCTAATCCTTTTTATTTTAAACTGTTTTGCTTGTGTATATCAATCTATTAATTGTTTTATTCATTATTTTTTTTATACCTGAATGCCTTGTACTTTTAAATCTATAATTTAATATGTTGTGCTCTTGATACTCTAACAAATCCATTAGCTTGTTAAGAAGAAATAGCTCGACCAAATTAACCCTTTGAATGCCAGTGTGTGATTTGTTGATACATTTGATTAACAAGCTATGTGTGCTTACATTTACATTTGTGTAACAGTCTGGAGGTGTGAAGAGTTAACCCTTTGCTTGCTGGTGTGAGTCTTGCTAGTCTGTGGATAGCTAGAAGCCTTGTGTGCCAGTGTGGGACAGTATATTGGGGTCCTATTGCCCGTATTCAATAGGTGGTGGCAAACCTGAAGTGTCTGGGAGTGTAAGAGCGCTGTGTTTGGGGGCGATTCAGTTGGTCTATAACCTGTGTGATGGGTAGAGAGAAACCGCGGGCTGGAATCGTCTGATCTCATACAGCAAACACCCCCAAAGTCAAGGCACCTGGGAGCGTGTTTGTGATAGTGACATCAATTAATCGATAAATAGCTTAAATGTTCAAAATAGGAAACTGCAACAAGCAGCTTTTCAATACATTTCCCAGGACTAGGCCCAGAGTATAGGCTAAGGTCACAGTTCCAACACAAAAGTGTAGTAACAGGTCTATCTGAACAATATCAAAGTTCTGAGAACAAATACATGTAGCAGATATAGCAAAAGTCATGTAATTGCCATGCACGCTTCCTCCACCCCGACTCCTTCTTTGGATGGATCCCCCTATAAATGGCTGTGCAAAGCTGACTTCCAAGGCAGATATGGAGGAAATGGTGAGAATGCACTGCTCTTTCCTCCATAATTACTTTGCTGCATGGAGCTTCATGTATCTATTGTTTTATTGGTATACCATGTATAAATGAAGACGGTAATGAGGTCACATTTATTTGAAAAAGGGAAGTGGTAAGATGAAAATTTCCCTTGAAACATGTAACCTGATTTAAGTACCCATACACAAATGCATACAGAAATAATGAAATATTCAGAATTAAATCTAAGGTTTTAAAACATTTCAAAGTCAGCAACTCATCACTGCACTTATCCCCAATACAGTAGCAACCTATCACAGTAATACTACCATTGTAATTAATTAGCATTCATTTTAAGCTGCTGTATGACAACTTGACATTTCCTTTTTATTACTAGTTAGCTGGTCTGTCACCCATGACACTAGCTAATAATGTTGCCTTACTACGTGGAGTGTCCTGCCTTTTAGAATTGTTGACACTCCCGTAATGTCAATGAATGACATTTTGTCTTATAGTTTGTAATCAGCTGTAATTTAAAGTGTAGCAGCATTTGATGGTCTTACATTTACAGGTGTTATTTTTTTTGTATTTGACACCCTCCCAGCATTTGTATTTGTCTCTTCTAAAAGTTGAGTGTAATTATTATCAGTTCAAAGTTAAATGACTGATTATGCACTACATTTGTCATTTAAGAAGAATGTAATTTAGTTGCCTGTTTTTGTAATTAGTTTTGTGGAGGAGGAAGTGAAAAGTTAGAAGATTAAAATAAACCCTGGAGAATTATAGACATTCTCTGATCTAATATACACAAGAAACATTTGTGCAGTGTTTACAATGTAAATGAAAAGTTAGTTTCTTTGTTTTGTAAATCATTTGCAGTTTATCATTTCATTATTTACTGCAACATGTTAGGAGTATAAACCTCACATTCATGAACAAATAAATATATTCACCTCTTTCTAAAATTTACTGTATTATAAATAGCAGTAAGATTCAGAAATATGCCATATTTCATTACATTTCTTCAAAAATGAACACAATGAATGTATCTTGGCAGTAAATCCTTCAGACAGGAGTCCTTTTGTGTGGGGCATAGGTCATGAGGTTTGAAAAGCCATCACCAGTTTACAAAATATCCATGAATCATAAAAAAATATTTGTTAATAAAGTCACTATATGATTTTGATTTCAGTTCTGCATATTTCAACCAATTAACAAATCAGAAACAAAGAAATTATGACAATGAGAATTTTTAAGCATGTTTCTTTATGGCAAATTGCATTACTCAGCTAAGGAAACACTTAATTATGCTGTGTCACAAATTATCTACATTATGAATTCATTAAATTTAAAAAAATATATAAATATACAGTATATGTATATGAAGGCTGAAGAGGGTTGGGTCTGTGGGTTATCTGCATTTTGGAGTGGACTGGATATGGATATGTGCAGATTGAACTGGGCTTACTGTGTGCTATGTACACTTTGCACCAGACTGGATGTTGAACAGTTCACTTTTCCCAGACTGGATGTGGATCTCTACACTTTGGGCTGTACTGACCTTGGACTCCTACACTTTGGACCAGACTTGATATGGACCTCGTGACTTTAGTCCATACTGACTGTGGAGTGCGAAAATTTGGTCCAGACTGGATGTGGACCTCTACACTTCGGACCAGACTGGATTTGGACTTGCATCTTAAGGTGAATAAAACTTTGCCACACTTAGACATCAACCTCTACTATATTGTGCATCCTGGGATTGTTAAGTGCTTGAAAGACCCTGTGTTTTATTTTAACTTTTAACTGCTATTTCTCCCCAGGATTTGAATTACAGCATTGTGGGCTCAGCATAACCCTGTATTTATTTTCTCCTTACAGGTGATGCTGCATGCCTATCGGGAATTAATGCTGTCATGCTGACTGGAGAGGAAAACATATCAGAAAATAGAACACCCCTTATCTTCAGACAAGTTTATACTCACCACGCAGTTACCCTGACTATTGTTTATTGCTGTCTGTCATCTTAACCGGTGTAAGTGCCATCTATATCAATGTTTGAGAAGTCCTGTACTGTAGCTATCTTATTTTTAGGTCGTTGGTGAATTGAATACTGCTATTTGCAGTCAAATCCCCTGTTGAGTCTTTTTTTCATTTGCCATCATTAACAGTGAGTCCTTTTATTTATTATCCCTATCAGTTGTTGAAAGTGAGTCTTTCTCTGTTTGTTTAACTGCACTGTATGGCATAGCAAGGTTTCAAAAACTCAGTCCTCACAGCCCCCTAACAGTGCAGGTTTTCCAGGTGGCAAGTGAAATAATTAGTACAAACTGTGGATCTGTGAGAATGCGTCAGTCAGTAATGAATACACCTGTGCTCCAGCAAAGAGATATGGAAACCATGCACTGTCAGGGGGCTGTGTGGACTGAGTTTAGTAAACCTTGGTATAGAGTATCAATTGTTACATTCTTGTTAGATGGGGTTTGCCTCCTCGCTGATATAGTCATGTTTTGTACTGTACGAATGGGGGCAGCTCTATACAATAGTTAGAACACTGTTGGACCATAGCTTTTTAAATTTCTCTTTTTACTTGCCAAGTGTAAACTTCCTATACCAACGCCTCAGGTATTGTTGATTATAACTATAATTTTATTATTATTATTTATGACCCAAGATTTTGTTGGCCTCATGTGTACTGTGTACACAGTTTTGTGGTTAATGGACAGTGTTACCTTCCTTTTTCCAGTTCTTTTTACAGGTAGATGTTGAATACCCTGAATATCACAGTAGAACAAAAGAAGCACAAGAGAACCAAGGATACTCCATATTATTATCCAAGTATAAACAGTTTCCACACTTATTGTATTTAGTGTGTTTCTTGTTGGAAATTCCAGGTTAGGAGTTCTCCCCCAATATTGACCTCACATGGATTGTGTCCACAATGATTGATTTTACTATTGGTATGAATCGTTGTACAGTAAAGATAGCACTGTTCAGTAGTGAGGGTGTATAGGACTTCAGCCCCATCTGCTCTAGCATGTGAAGAGCAAAATGAAGGCTGGTTTCTGTGTATTATAAATAAAGGGAGAGTGACAGGGAGGTAAGTACTATATTTTCTTGAAACCTCTTTTTGGACTTATTGAACTCTGTTTTATTTTCAGATTTTCGTACAGTTGGTTGCTGAATGCCTAGGGCAACCATGGCAGAACAGAAGAAACCAGAAGATCTAGGGTCAACTAATACTATAAAGTAAGTACAAACTTGAACAACTACTGCACAGTTCTGATTCTTGGTGTGGACTCTGTAAGGAGTGCTTCCAAATGTAAATCTCACCATGCATAGTGTCCTCACTGAATATGGTTTTGCCACTGTAGCGAGGTGCCATTTTTGTACCTTTACAGGAATTTTGGCCCTCATAGAGTACAGTACGCACAGTACAGTACAATGTGTCCCACACACCAGACCAGAAGAACAGCAGGAGATCTGAGAATATGCTATATCAGGTCTGGCCATCCTGTGGCTTTCCAGTTGTAAAACTGCAAGCCTCAATATGCTTTGCCAGTCAATAGCCAACCAGCAGGGCATGCTGGGACTTGTGGTTTCACATTACCTGGAGAGTCAAAGGTTGGCCTGGCCTGGCCTGCCCTACATAATTAGTAAAATTTGAGCTTGCCACTCTCCTAACTCCAGTATTAACAGTCTGTACATAATAATTGTGTGATATCCCCTTTCATAATTCACATGATTCATTCTTCAATGATCTAGGATGTGTCCTATCTCAACTATAAATCTGCCATATCACATTTTAAATGTACCTTCCCCTCCAATGCAACATGGTTTTGCCTTACTTACTTTTGCTTTACTTTCCTTTATGAATCAGGCACCATGACCCATATTCTTCAACAGATGTATTTTTACATCCACTTATTGTTGAATAGGGATGTGCACATTAATTTAGTTTTGCGTTTGTTAAAGAATCAAGCCCAAAGCCTTACCAGAACACCCATGCAAAGAGTGTGGGAGGTAATTTAAAGAAGCACAAACACACAGTACACAATATAGTATGTAGATATATTTAAATTGAATACAAGGATATTTCACAAAACTGTGGCTTGTTACCCTCTTTCCGCAGGATATGATAACGTCACTAGTTGCAAAATTCAACATATATTACTTTTTTCTTCAGTAGCCTTTTGTACCACAAACATGCTGTTCCTTATGTTTGGGGTACACTGTTATCATTAGAAAATGTTTCATATATGCAATCTGATTATTTTTCAGATGCAAAACAGCTTAGTATAAAAAGACTTTTAACGTTAACTTACAGAACATATTACATAATTAACTAAGCCCCTCACTCCTCCCTTCAATGGACAGAACTATGGGGGTGCCACAACACTGCAGTAACCATTGCTTGGCCCCTGCGAACAACCATCAGAAGGTGATGTGCAAACAGTATTAGTTTGTAGCACAGTTACTGATTGTACAGATTCATGGCTCTGTTAGAAACACAACACTGTTTCTATTTGAATTCTTACAGGTTGAAAACAATTGGTGAAGCAACATTAGAGCGCTGGGAGCTTTCCCAAATTGCAGGGGTCTAGGCATGGGACGTACAAACTTACTATTTGGTGGGAGGGGGAAAGGCAGTTTATAAATATTTTTAGCACAAGTACAAAGCATACAAATGCAGGTCAAAATCAAACACTTTATATTCTATGGGCCTGATTCATTAAGGAAAGTAAAGCAAAAAAAAAAGAGTAACTTTGATCCCTGGCAAAACCATGTTCCTTTGGAGGGGGAGGTAATTTTAAAATATGAGGACAGATTTATAGTTGGCATAGGGCCGTGATGGCTAACTTATGACACACGTGTCACTCGTGACACGCCGAGGCGTGTCAGTCAAACTGCCTGTTTTAAACATGCTAAACATTTTCTGTATGCAGCAGCCGCTGACGCTTGTTTGACAGCGCCGCGGCTGCTGTACAACTCCCCATCGGCGAAATATAGCTGCTGCGCATGCGCGGTCGCAGCAGCTGCTCCCTTGTATATCTCCCGGCATTACTTCAATGGCTGGCTTCCCTGGGGCAACGGTAGGGCTTATAATGGATATTTGAATTATTTAATAGTAAAATAGCCTCAGATACTGTCCACAAGCAATGTTATGTAGTGTTTTTACTAATAGACCAAAGACTATTAATAGTCTTAAAAATAGCTTAAAAAAATCACACAATATTTATATATAATCACACAGCTCTGCATACCCTGCAGGCTCACCAGAAATGAGTCTTTGGTCTATTAATACACCCTGCAACCCAATAACAAATAAATATATATATATATATATATATATATATATATATATATATATATATATAGTTTATTTTTTTCTTGAAATGACACGTGACCCAAGGAAGGCTACACTTCTTTCCGATTTTTGACACACCAAGCTGAACAGGTTAGCCATCACTGGCATAGGGCATTCCCTAGATCAACTTTTCATGTTAGTGTAAAAGTAAAGCAATCAACTATTTGCATCCTACATGAATAAACAGCCAGTAATTTTCTTATGTGCAAAATAATAAACTCATTTGCACTCCTTGCATTACAACATGGTTTTGCCAAGGTTCAAAGTTACTCATTTTTTTGCTTTACTTTCCTTAATGAATCAGGCCGCATGTGTCTATACCCATTTGTGTTCATACACACATTGCTGTGTATTTGCATTGTGATGCATTGTTTTGAACACTGCTTGATCCATATTGCGCTCAAAACATGTCACTGGAACATTTCCACTAAGGGTTAACATGATCATTAGTACATTTATTACAATGACCTATTCATTCAGTGGAGATGTGCGCAGGCAGGAATTACATTGAAATGAAGAGGTCATTGAAATCAATGTACTGTGTATATGAATGGAGCTCTCTGGTATCATTGATTTTTGTTTTTAATCATTCTCTGTTGATGTCTAGTCAAAGCAGGGTGTTCCCAGAACTCTTTCACCACCATGGCAATTAGTCTGGAGAACCACTTGTGATTGGCTGAAGGTTTGAGGAAGGTCCCGGTCAATTCAGCACACAGTCATTTTGTGTTTGGGCTCTTATTGGAACAGTTTGCATTGTCCATTGTGTTTTTTTTTTATGGATTGAAAGAAAAACATCCTGTGGATTGCAAGAAGCTTTCAATGGGTTACAAATGAGGGGAACCAGCCTGGGATGATGCCTCTGTTTTAGTGGTAATAAGCCCAAGGGGTATATTTACTAAATTGCGGGTTTGAAAAAGTGGAGATGTTGTCTATGTCAGCCAATCAGATTCTAGCTGTCATTTTGTAGAATGCACTAAATAAATGACAGCTAGAATCTGATTGGTTGCTATAGGCAACATCTCCACTTTTTCAACCCCGCAGTTTAGTAAATCTAGCCCCAAGTGTTTAAGTGCTGGGGTTGATTGAGGAGTTTACGGTGGGTACACTGCTTGCTTCTATTCATTTATTTAAAGTAGAGTTACATGCATTTCAAAAGCACCCAAATGAATGTTTCAAATGCTCCCTCAAAACTCACTTACCTACCTGGCCCCATCCTAAGACAATTTCCTCCTCATGGTCCACCTCCCCATTTCACTCCACCTCTATCATCTCCTTTTACTTCCCTAATCCTCCTAATGTTAACTCTCAGACGTTTGATCCTCTCTACCTTCTATCTGCTCGTCCTCTTTGTATTGTTTCCTTTGTTCTTCTTATGTAGTTGCTTTCTCTGTAGATTATTGTATTGTCTTGTACTGACTCTGTTGTTTATCTTATCCCTTATCTGTATTTTTTTCACTTTATTTTTTGCTGATTCTGTGGCGTCATATAAATAAAGAGGATGATGATTCATGTCAGTGGGATTTCTACATGTAGTGTGCTGAATGGGCGATTAAAATGAATATGATATTGAAATGAATGGAAAAAACTGTCTTATGTACACATTCTCCGCACATTTGCAAACACATGCGAACACATCCGCTGCATATTAACTGCAGCTATACCACACATTACACACGCGATCACCATCAGATAAACAGCACGGGCTCTGAGTACCACTGTTACATATTTCTATCACAGTGAACCGTTCCTTTAGATGGACTATCCGGATTAGTAGTTGGACAGTTAGCCCATTGTTTTTCCATTTTGGGCATTTTGCCATGTACTCACAAGGTCCGTGCTTACTCAGCTGCAGGTTCGAGAGCTGCTGTCATTGATCCTCATGATTGGTTTTTTCATGTGATATTATTTTATTAATATATCTTTTTTGTGCATTGGTATTATTGGTATTAGTGTAATAAATCTTTTTAGTCAGTTATAAGTACTCTTTCCCTTCTCCTTTTTTCTACATATCCCTGTTCCTATAACACCACACTGCACATTATCCTTGATTTTGTTGATTTATGGTTTCTGATTTGTTTTTTTTCTCTTGTATGTTTTTTGAGGTAACATCCTTCCCAAGGAACAACGGGGAATTATACTCAGAACCTATCAGTATTCACAACTGTGACTATTTCATTCATCTTGGACTATATATATATATATATATATATATATATATATATATGGGACTCCATTATATTGAATCTTTTTTACTATATTGATTTATTGGACTTTTTACTTGCTTAGAATTTTACCAATCTGACCCGATTAGTTTTGCAATTTTAGATGTTTTTTTTTTTTAATGTATTAATATTGTGTGTATACATATGGTTTACAGAAGCATCATTTGTTTGCAATATTGCCATCTATTGGTTATATTTTAGCACATATAAGTGTTTGCAGATACCTGTTTTTACTTGATTTACTGGTCCTTATATTACTGTGAGCGCAATTGGGACATTTTTTGTTTGTTATGCTGTTATAGACTTTAAACTGTCCTTTACACACTTTCCTTAATATTAATATGAAACAATTTGTGGCTTAATTAAGATGCAATAATTGATACAAATGCACACTTATGGAAATCTGTTTGCAGGCATCAGCTGAAGCAAATTACACTATTGGCGTTTTAATCATTTATTTGTATTAAGGAAATATTCCAATAAGGGATTCCTGTACACATCCAGGAGTGAAAATGCACCTATGATTAATCGCGTTCTCAGGGGATTATTTAACAGTAGAATGTATTAATTTTAAGGGTTTATTGATTTTTACCCTTGGCAGAAATCTAAAAGAGAATCAATTGAAAGCATAACCACATTTACATAAATTATAAAATATCCTGCTTTCAATTAAAGCTCATTTCCATTTTTGTCAGTTTGAATGTGCATATATTTTATGGTTTTACTTGTACAGTTAATCTACTAAACACTGAAGGACACAATGATGAAAAATTATTCTCAAATTTACAGGGCAGCAAAATTTAATTTTAGTTTTGGATGCATTATAGTTTAAAAAATACTTTATCATACTTATTCACATGTGTTAATATAGTTTATTTGTATGGGGTTGATAAAGACACCCAATAACAGGTTGAAAGTCCATATCTATGTATTCATCCCCATCGGGCATCCAAACACTAAGGGGGGAATTCAATTGGCCGTGTTACTCTCGAAAGTCTTGAAAGGCTAATATGCAGACATTATTACCAGTCATATGGTAATTTTAACCCGGATTTCTGCCCGCAGCTCCCGTAGCCACCAGCAAAAATCAGCATTAAAAATTACAGTACTAACGGTAATAATGCCCACTATAACTGTTGCAAAGGTAATAGTGTGCTGGCCATGTTACTTTCGAGAGTAACGCAGCTAATTGAATTCCCCCTAAAGCTGGGTACACACTGGAGAATTTTTCCGACCGACTTGTTATCTCAAACGATTATACCTACGACTGAAGGTCTGATCAGTCTGGCGATTCATGTATGCACACTGACACAATTTACCTTCAGATCTGTGCTCTTCATCTGGGGCCTGATTCATTAGTGATCTTATCTGCCGTTTTTTGCTTATCTTAAGCAAATCCACTCTGTGCATGCTCAGAAAAGGGAGATAAGAAGCAAAATCCACTGCGTAAGTGAAGAATTTCTTAAGTTAAGATGAAAATCCATCTTAACTTCACTCTTATCTCCCCGTTTCTTCTTAAAAATAAGCATCTTAACTTTTGCACAAGATGAGATCACTAATGAATCAGGCCCCTGGTCCTTTATCTGGTCCTCTAGTCCGGAGAATGACAGCACAATATTCATTCATTCACTTCTGTTACATTGTCACACTGATTAAAACCGCCTTGTTATAGCTATCCACATGTCCTAACAAATTTTCGTTAGCTTGTGTGACTCTGAAACGAAATATTCTGTCTCAGAACAAACAGATGAATTATTCCTTCTACAGCACTCTCTACATTTATTGACAGGGACATTCATTGCTAGCATCGGCTGAAAAGAGCCCAACTCTGTAAACTCTATGTAGATCGTTAGCATGAGTGCATACACACTACATGATCTTTAGGTGATTGATCGGAAAATATTAAGCGATAAGCGGTACGACCAACCAAATAAAACGATGATCGGCACTTTGGGACGACTTTAGATCATCGTGTCACTAAACACACTCACATGATATCTGACCATACGGTCAGATGTCGGCTGATTTGTATTGGCCGAAAATCCTGTAGGGTGTACCCAGCTTAAGATGGTGTCTGCCAATAAGTTTATACAGTTTTGCAATCTGTACCCTACTGTATTTGAAATGACTTCCTGTATCATTGTTGTTTATTGTTAATTTAATGAATTGCCCTGTGTGTGTGGTGATGTTGAGATAAATACATCTGTGATTTGCTTTGGGGTATTGTGTTTTATATAGGTTTATTTTCCATGCACTTTAGTGTTTATATAAATATGGAGACACAGTTATTTATGATTAAGCTTATTGTAAGCAATGTTTATCTAATTAACAACTAGGAACTACAGCTAAGCAAATAGTCCCAGCAATAACTAGTTGGGATAGCAGAGTAAATCAATATGGAATAAACAAGCTTCACCTGAAAAGGAAAGAAAATATTCCAGTTCCTACTGTTTTGTAAACCCATTAGCAGCTAAAGCAGTGAGGAGCAGCACACTGCACTCCAAGCCTTAACCTGTGAGTCCCAGCTCTTTTCAGCTTTATTGTCAGATATTTTTTTGTTACAACTCGTGACACATGTTTAAAATATCTGTTGATATGTTTATACACATAGGTGTCTCTTTCTTTGAGTAAATGTATTGTAACTATTACTGATATTATGGGTAATGTGCGGCCGTTTTGAAGGTAAGAGGACAGTACCATGCCGCCCCTGAAGTGTATCAGGTTGCCTATCACTGAGCTAAACAGTCTGTATATAGATTAACTGAACTACACAGCTGATAGCTAGTATTGTCATTTCATATTTCACTCAGTAATGCTATTTTGCAAACATTTGCATCCACATAAGACAAAATCTTAGAGCCCTGTATGTAGCTTGAATTCCCTTTACATAAAATGACTACTACACAATAAATATTCTTTAATGGACAATAAATATAGTAGCTCCTTAGCAGCTATAGCAGTCTGCATTTACATTAACTGAGATGTTTTTGCCTATACGGTTTTAATAGATTCACAATAAAGGTTATATTTTAAAATTCATTTCACAAAACATAATTTAGCCTGCTAACAAGATATCAGACACATATCCTCAGGGCCGCCATCAGGGGGGTACAGGGGTTACTCTTGTACCATTCCCAGGCTCACCAGGGAGCCCATCGGCACACACTTACCAGGGGGCCCGCTGTCCTCCAGTCCCGGCGTCACGGTGACAGCCAGGCTGAAGACAGCAGCAGAGACGCCGGGACTGGAGGACAGCGGGCCCTCTGGTAAGGAAGAATGCGATCGCAAGGGCGGAGCAATCATTCCCCTGCGATCATGTGCTTCCTGTGACAGCCAGGCAGCTGTCAATCATGATCTCAGGGGAATCATTGCTCCGTCCCTGTGATCATGTAACTAAAGAGTCTAAATTTACAGTTCATCCAACCTCTGGAATGAAGTGATGGTGTCAGTAAGTGATGGTGTGGTGTGACCTGACGTCACACAGATGTTTCTGCCGCTGCTGAAGAAGGAGCAGCAGCTGCAACATCTTGGTAAGTATATTTTAAAGAAATGTTATTATCACCTTTTTTTTCTTATTTTTCTGTTTATGTCAACTAATCATTAAAAAACATTTTGAATGCTACTGGTGTCGGTGGGGGCAGTTCATGTGGGGGGGTCATCGGGAGGGGGGGTGTTAATGGGGGGTCATCGGAGGGCCCTGCCTGCTTCATTTGTACTGGGCCCCACGATTTCTGATGACAGCCCTGCATATCCTATAACAGCTTCTATTTGAGAACACTTTTCCCTTTTATTTTATATTTGCCTCAGATACATTCACCTGTAGTAACCCCTCCATTCAGGTACTCTAATGAATGTTATGTTATGTTTTTCCATTTTGTGCAGAATAACCCTCTCTGTTTTGTAAACACAAAAGTTTCATGGTATTGTTTCATTTTACTAGTATAATTTTAACATAATAATACTGTATTGGTTTGTAATATATAATAGCTGGAATGCTTATTTTAGCTATTTTTTTTATTTAATATTTTAACTCTTCTGAATTATACTGTGTTAATTAAAAATCACACTATTGCAGCAGATTTTTTTATCTTGGAATTGTGAAGTGTTGACTAAACTGTGAAATAGCTGACAAGAATCAATTATGGACCACTATCTACTGTGTACTTTGTAACATGGGCAAAAAACTTAACAAATTATTCTATTGTTTAATTTTTACTTAACAATCATCAAGCTGAGTAAATGCAACATTTTCATGAGTATGGTTCCACTTGAACGTGTCAGCATATGATGTGCTGTGTAAGTAGCTCTATTTTTGTACCAAACAATAGCACATCTGTAGACTATCTGTGCTATCTGCATGTCATCTGACAGTCTCTTTCTGAACAATGATGACATAGGAGGTCAGGAATGAGAAACATTCTCAGTACTGCTCTGTGCTCAATAAATTGTGTTTAATCGTGAGTACTTACCATAAGCAAGTACAGGGTCAAAGAGACCGAGAAGAAGCAAGGTAATCACTGGGCACACATGTGTATGGTATTTCTGTAATTCCTCATGAGTGGTTATAAATAGTTAAGTCAGATCAGATGCATCAGTGCTCATAGTAATTCATCAAATAACTTAGTGCTGTAATGCAGCCTGCATAAAAAGTAAGTTCTTTTAACATATTTTAACCCAAACCCTTAACATAAGTAAAAACAGCATTTCAAATGTGCAGAAATGTGGGAAAAGGATAGATACAAGAAATATGGAACCAGTCCCATCATTAAATCAACACCACCCACGTTTAATTATTAGACCTTGCTCTCTGAAACCAGACCCAACATTTATTGATAGCATTCACATTTAATAAATAGACCTTTTCCCCCCAATTAACCCCAACATTAAATTACTAGCATTCACAGTTAATACATAGACCTATTTTCACCCAACCAGCTTTGACATTAAATTAATAATATTCACATGTAATAAATAAACCCCACCAAACAGCCCAGGTTTTAATAGTATTCATATTTAAAAACAGCCCTTCTTTTTCCCAAACTCAGACCCACATTCAATGAATACCCCCGAAAACACTGCAGCATTAAATGAATATTCCCATCAAGCCACCTTAAATTAATTGCCACTCCATGACTGTATTATTATTATTTTAAATAGCCCCCACCATCACCCACCAATAAATGAATAACTTCTACCCACCATTAATTGTTTAGGACTCACATGCACCATTACATTTGTAGCCCACACTATAAAGTAAATAACTTTCACTGTTGATCCTTTAATAATGAGGTTGATTGACTTGAGGATGCTTATAGCTGTTTAGGTTTTGCATTGTAAGTAATACATAAAGAACCTAATCAGAAGTAAATAAAAGTAATACAACGACATAAGAATCAAGACATCTTTAAACATATATACAGAATGCAGACTCTCATACAAGTGAGTCCTTATAATAAAGAAGATAAAGAAAAGGCAAGCCATGATCACTGTAGTTTTACACTGGAAAATTCCCATTAAATAAATAAATTACTTTGATACACGGTATAATAGAACAACATCCAATAATGAAAATGTGTATCTCTCACTGAAGCGTGTAATATAATCATACGGCTTAACATCATCTTAATACACAGTACATTACACTACACGACAATAATATAATTCCTTAAGATAGCCATTGTTTGATGTAACAAATAATAATTGACGAAAATCATTTTTAAAAAATGTTGAAAATGTTTTTCGAAAAATCTGTAATTTTTTTTCAGTGCATACCTCTAAATTATTGTCTTTTGTTACATGTTTTTGTTTCCTAATCTACTCCATTTGTATCAAACCCAGATGCCTTACATTTGCCATTGTATGACAATGGTTATTCAAATTAAGGTTTTAATTTAAATATTAAATTACATCACATTTTTTTTCAATGCACAAGTCCTCAATTAAAATACAATGTTAGCAAGTGTCCATATAAACAATACAATACTATGGCAGGACTCGGCTAGTCTACCATTAAATGTAATTGTTAAATTTAGAAATGTCCATGTCCCTCTGTTTGCTGACGTACAGCTGAAGAATTGATAGCAGTCTGCATTGTAGACTCCTGGGAAATGTGCTTTGAGTGTTTTCTCTTAAGTTTGCATTTTATCATTGTCATCATCTTGTCATTGGAATTTCTTTGTCTATATAGTACTTGTCGCTCACACTATTGTCGGGAAAACGAATGCCACCAGTTAAAAGTGATTCTCTCCAGCCCTACACAGAGGCGCCCACCTCCCTTGGATACAAACACTCTGAGTTAATTGGTCTAGGGAAGTGTGGGTCTGTAAACAATGACTGTGTGGGTAATCTGTTTACCTGCTCAGCTGCACAATGTCATCACCCGGGTGCCACAAGACCTCCCTTAACTATATGTGAATGCAGAAGCTCTTCCACTAAACATTGGGTATATACATGGGCACACACAGACTATTTCCACATATTGTGATAATAATATAAATGTACTTTGCACATTAATTGCATATGGACATTATGATACAAAATTCAGGCACATTTGTAACATAACTGAATATTTCTAATACATTTTGTAGCTCATCCCCTATGTGTGAGAAGTGAGATACAGTTTTCTGGGTGATAAATTCATGTATATTTGGGAACTAAATTTAATACAGATATCCAAAGTTTTATTTCAGTTATAAAATATACACTTGTCTATTTATTGAATACCTATAGTCAGACTGATGAGATCTATTGAATAAGAGATTCTTGCCTTACTAGTAGTATAATATGTATCATTTTAAATTACATATTATTGCAAACACCAAAAATCAGCTACCTTATCATCAATACAATGGACAATTATTTCTACTTGCATATAGATCCTAAGGGCAAAATTGCTGCTTCACAGCATACTCAGCAATTGTTAATGCATCTACCAGTGAACACAAAAATAAACGATCTATATATTACACTCTATATATGGAACTTTTCACAACAAAGATTAGAAGACTTTCTGCTGAAAGAATGTGTGACACTATTACACAAAGTCCCCATAGATATTAATATGGTAATGTGATATTAATAAATTCTTATGAGTTATGTTGCATATTGAATTTCATTTCAATTGTATTGCCTGCTAAAGATTATCCATATTAATGCTATAAATCTAGATGAGCACAAATAAAGCTTTAAGTGATTTTTAGTTCATAGATAAAGGCAAATATGATGTTGTATGTGTCAAATATATTAGCAATGTTTATATTACCATGAATAAGTAATCGTTATTCAAATATTTATTAGTTGCACATTTGCATTCTGTGAAGGCACTGTTACATTTAGATAAAACAAATAGATTCATGAGAATAATTCATAGAATGAGTTTATATGAATATTGTCATGTTAACAGTAACTATACCTAAACAATAGGCACAATCAATTATATTTTGAGATGTTGTTATAATTCTGGTCTATCCTTAAAATGTCTACATGCTCCCAGGGGTTAAAATACTGTGCCAATAAATATCAATGCACCTTATTGCCCTTGGTAAGCCTATTTTCTAAAAGGCATATTGTACACAATAGTAAAGACATCTCATGCTAGGTCTGCATATTACATACATCAGGCACTAAGAATGATGACTTTGGGGATCATTTTTGGGTGAAAGTATATCTGTTTTTGTGTGCTAGATACACGTTTCCATACCGCACATGCACACCACCAACATGCATTCACATACATCTGTATATAGTTTTTACCTTTAGGATGTAAGCTCTCAGGAGCAGGGCCCTCTTTTCTTGTGTGCTCCTTTTACTATTTCAACACCCTCTGTACCTCTTGGCCTGCTTCCCTAGCCCTATTTTCTTAAGCTTCGGCCTACTTCTCGCTGATTTCTACCATCACTTTCACTCATTGTCCCGGTAATAATTTGATTTGCATTACCATGTTACTTGTATCTGTGTATATATTTTTGCTAATTTTTGTTCTTTCTGTATCATGTTGTGTCATGGCTCACTGTTTGTTGTATGTTATGTACGGCGCTGAGGACCCTTTGTGGCACCTTATAAATTAAAGATAATATTATAAGATAATAATAATATCATTGACATGTAATTCCTTATGTCTAGAGAAATGAAACAGGGTGAACAAGTACAGGCAGGCTCTGGTGGGTGCCACAGAAGTATTGTACTTTAAAACTGTGCGGCGACCGCTGAGCATACCTTCCGCGGCCGACCACACAGCTTCAGATAGATCCACAGGGAGGGGGAGGGGCGAGGGGCCATGGATCAAGACCACCGCCCTCCCCTCCAACAGCTGATGGGGCGGACCGTCCCTCCGACTCTTCTCTTCCACTGCCCCTAATTTTACAGACTGTCGGCGTGACATCATCATCACGGCCCGACAATGTCAGTGAGGGACGGGACCCAGCAGCGAGGAGCATCTTTATGGAGTCGCCTTTAAGGTAAGGAAAGAGAGGGGAGGGGAACATTGAGACCCAGGGGCGGGGCAGTGTGCTGGGGGGGGGGTTTGAAATTGTGCCTAGGGCACTGAGGACCCTAGCACCGGCCCTGAGTACAGGCCAAGTACAGTAAGGACATGTTCACATAATTGTGACACAAATAGGCAGACGCCTTTTAAGTGTGCTTTTGCGGGTGCTGGATTGTTGGGGCAACAAAATGAAATGATGATGATGATTATCAGCCACACTATCTAGCCACTTTTGATTGGCTGATTACTTATTCAGGCTTCCAGCTGATAGTATTTATATAATTATCCTTTGGGTATATTATTTCAAGTCATGACTGGCTATTTGCATTACTTGAAAGAATGACAGATGTTTGGCTTTAATTTAATTTCCTTTGCATTTATATTTTATATTTGTATATGTATTTAATTACATTTTATATTGAAAATCTAATGTTTGTATATAATAATTACTGTCCAGACAATATTCTCTTTTGTGTATATGCCACTTGATTACATTATTATTTAGTGTACAAATAAGTTAATGTGACTTTAGCATTAACACTATCAAGCTACATATTTAAGCTGTCTTGGAGCATAAGTACACACGCTTGTACACCTGACACAAATCTAGCACAAATGCTACAGTTTTTGAGCTGGGTGGGTGCATCTTGAGACTGAACATAGGCTTACAAATATTGTTCATTATAATATGCTTATTTTCCTACATATGTTCAGAGCACAAATGCAATCAGTTATAAATGAGCCAGTTTGTATGTTTATAATATTATCCGGAGCACACTAAGAGAGAGATCCTTAACTAGCTCAAGTTTGTGCAACCTAGGCTCAGGGCTCAGATTCTAACACGATGCCTATGTTCACCTATACAAGGAGGTATGAGTGGCTGTATATGACTGTCAGGTTGCGGTCTCTGGGGTGGGTCTTAAACATAGTTCATAAGTGGGGCAGTGGTGAGTATGGATATCAGCACTGTTGGAGTGTAGTGGAGACTGATGGTGCTGAGTACAGGGCAGACAAGCCAAACAGAGATGCAAACACAGTGAGATATGCAGCACCAGGAATATGCTGCACAGAAATATAAAGCATAGGGGAGCCATTAATCACTGTTAAATTCTCAGACACAGAAACAGGTTCTGGCAACTTAGAGGTGCATAGACTGAGTTTACATAGTGCATCAGGATGTACAGGGGGCTACCTTGTGTGCACGTTCCACATGGAGCCCTGGAGCGCTCGCAATTTCTTATACACGATATAAGACGTTTAACTTATATTTAAATTCTCAGTTGCCACCAACAAAGATGTAAGTAAAGTGAGCCTGGAATGTTTTCATTGTGAGTGAAATCACTGAAATAATGTAGTCATGTAACTCTATACATTTATTCTTCAAATTTGCAAATCTGTTGGAAGCACAAAACATTAGAATTTAGTATTTATTTATATATCCTACACATGCATTTGCCCTGCTTATATGAATAATTCATTTACATTTTCTGTACCATGTATTAATTTTAGTCTAACATCTGTCAATGTCAGAAAATACCGAAATGTAAGTATATATCTACATATGGAATACAGAAACCATTCTAAACATTTAAACTGGTGTTTCACAGCAACTAAGGAACCCATAACATGGATTTCCTGCAGCTGGACTCTATCAATCAAGCTACACAAAATATCAACCTCCCATGTCAGGAAGGTATCACTTACAGACGGGCATGGAAATTATGGTCTGCACATCTAAAATGATAGTTATGTCAACAATGCTTCAAACCCTATTTTTAATTTGTTACTCACTTCAATATTATTCCTCATATATACACATCTTGCAAATATTATTCCTTATATATATACACATCTCATAGGTAGGGCATTAAAAGCAACATATTAACTTAAAGTGGAACAATGTACATGTATAGCAAATCTCCCGGCGGTACAGACATTATAAAATACATATAGTTTGCATTATCTTATAACAGCTGCATGAGCCAAAAATTAAACACAAATACTGTTGACATCTGCTGATTCAGACTATGTGAATCAGTATATGAATTGTGCAGTCTGATTCGCTAAAGGAATCAAAATATTTGTTATCAATTTAATGGTGAATTTAGAACCGTGAAGGGGTTGATCTTCTCATGGTCACTCCTCATGACAGCAATGAAATTCTAGCAAAACCAGAGAGGAGCTAGTTAAAGCAGGTAAAAATTACCCACACTCCTTTCATGTTGAGAGTTAGTTGCATTTCTCTGCTATAAAGTAACATATGTAATTTGCAAAGTGTGTGATTTGTACTGCACACAAAATAAGTTTATTATTTTTCTTATTCAATACTTTATGTCTGCGTGAACACATCTTGGTTTTTGATCCAAGATTTTCGTTTTTGCTAGACTTGCTTGCCATCACAGCTGTGAGCAATATGTGAACATCAAGCTCTTATTTTCAGTCACTCATATCTGCTCCACTTAAAGGGGAGCACGTTGCAGTCCTATGTGGATGCTAATATGATCAAAGTTCATAGAAACATTATGGGTTACATTTCCTTTATAAATATTCCCAGGTCATTTAAGTACACTGTATTTATGTAGGAACTTCCGGGGTGATCTATGTGTAAATTTCTGTGACATGTATGCAATTTATTTAAGTATAAAAATCTGTTGGGGACATTTATGTAAATATGTGCACAAAAAAAGGCGCTGTAACCTATAGAAACCAGTCAGGCGTTTGTCTTCATCTTCTAAACTGCACTTAAAAAAGCCATTTTGAGACTATGTATAATATGTTGAAGTGATGTTATTTCATACTTTCATCTGTGAATAACACTGATCATCATTATCCACTTGTTTAATAAAAAATAGAAAAACTTTATATCATACAGTACTATGCACACATAGGGCCTGAGTCATTAAGGAAAGTAAAGCAAAAAAAAAAATAGTAACTTTGCATCATGGCAAAACTATGTGGCATTGTAGGGGGGCTAAATTTAAAATGCGAGGACAGAGTTATAGTTGGGGAAGGGCATGTCCTAGATCAACTTTAAATTTCAGATACTATCAAGTATTTGTGTGCTACGTAAAACAACAGCTAGTATTTAACTTATGTGCAAAATAATAAACTGATATGCACCCCTTGCATTGTACCATGGTTTTGTCCAGGAGAAAATGTACTTATTTTTTGCTTTACTTTCCTTGATGAATCTATTATCTTCTATAGGGAAAAAAACTATCAATAGAGTCAGTGTTATGAGGAAACTAGTGTCATTGCTATTAATGGAAGAGCTGTCAATGGAGGAATAGAGCAATTGTCAATATAGCAATAAAATAATTTCCATTTATAGGGTTTTGCTTTTTTATTTCATATATTTTTATCAATGTATTTTTTTGGCTCAATTAACCTTTTTTATCTACAGGGAATGTAGAATTTTGCCACAGTAAAAAACTTTCTTAGCACCATTGATATCATCAAATGTGAGTCAAATTTAATTCTACCTATAGTGAACTATAAGAAAAAGTAGGTAGAGATAAGCTGTCTTTCAAATTGTGAGAAATTAACTTTGTACTATAAAAAATACCATTGTCATCATCATTTTTTTTATAGCAAAACTATCTAGCACTGGACAGTTAGTATAACAAATCGTATAAAAAAAATTATATATAGAAACCAAAAATAGGACATATGAGGTTGACGGTGAAGGTGCAGACATGAGAAAGAGGACAAAGAAGGAACCACTCGTGAGAATTTACAATCTGAAAGGATAGGACAATGCTCAGATAATAGGAGCTAGAAGGACGGGATGGTAGCTGGTACTACCCAGAGTAAGTAGTATCAGGTGGGGTTTGTATAGATTATTGTGATGTGGTGGGGTTTTGAGGGATTGCTTGAAAGATGCAAGGATAAGGAACAATCTGGTTAGGTTGGATAGGGAGTTAAGGGGGAAGCAACATAGGAGAATTCTTGGAGGCAAGATTGAGGGGTGATAATTAATACCTTTATCTCCAATTTACCACCAATTTGTGGTTCTACATTGACGGTAAAATATGTGTTATTTTAATACAATATTAAGTTTTCAACATCATTTAAAGGTCGATTTATGTCCATTTTCTGTGCCCATCATTTTTTATAGAATTGTAAGTCTGATAAGCAGTTTTGTGAAAATTGCAAGTGTCCCCCTCTGACTTTATGAAAGTCAATTTGTGGCACGCATATCTAATTCTATGAATTTGTACATGGATGTGGGTGGCATAATGTGGAGCAAGTACATTTTGCACAGGATAATGTGTAGGCCTAGGCTAATGAAGAACATTACTCATATATAATAGGTGTAATTATGCAGAGCCGTCTCAACGCATGGGCACGCTGGGCAGTTGCCCGGGGGCCCCATGAGAATAGGGGCCCCATAAACTTGCAAAGTTTTCAGTATATTATTCTGTGAATTTTATTCAGAACCTTCAAACCCTCTTTATAAAAATGTTTAGGTGGACTAATCACCTCAGTATCAGCTGTTATCTGTACAGGCAATCTTGCTGTTGTCAATACATATCTTGACCTTCGCGAAAGCAACCTACATGTAAGAATTGAACATAAGAAAGACAAAATCAACACACATAATTTTTTGAATCTCTAAAGCTTTTATAAAGTTCTTCTAATATTTTTAACATTCAATGTCAGTTGCCTCCCCCTGTTACCTACTAAATGTAAATAATGAAAGAAATGGAAAGGAGAGAAATTAAGTTTCAAGGCTATGACACAACAGTGGCTTTGTGTCAGTTTTCTTTGACTCTGTTGTGCAGTCTTTGATGCAAAAATGTATTTGAAATCTTCTGTTTCTTCCTTCCTTCCAATTCTCCCCCCTCCCCCCACCACACATACATGCTAGAAGAAGAGTGAATTAGATTCCTGGAGACTCCTGGATGTTCCGGGTGTGTATGTAGGGCACCAGTACTCTGCTTTGTCTGGGGGTCTATAATGCGCTTGAGATGGCCCTAGAATGATGTGCCTAAATATCTGCATTTTCCCCAAATGAGAAACAATATTTGCAAACCACTAAGCCTCGGATTCGGAAACCTGTTTTGCAGATACAAGGTAACCAAATAAGGAGCAAAGTAAGCCGATTAAACGGGATTGCCACCAGGAACTGCAGCCGGGTGACAATATACATAAAGCAACTCACTCATTCAATGTTTTGGCTTAGTCTGCTGGAAGAGCTAAGATTACAAAAGCCACATACAGATCAACTGCCGAAAGATGAAATTAACCATTTCTTTGCTGGAATGGTAAGGCTCACATACAACAGCACCAAGTCCATAGTCCACAGAGAACAAGACTCCAAGTCCTGACAGTACCCCCTCTTTTCCAGGAGATTTCTATACTCCACCATGTACAGGACAGGGAGTCTGGAAAACATAATGATATGACAAATGGGTCCTCAGCCACAGCAGTTATCTACGAGACATTGGCCAGGGCAATCATATCTGCAATCTCAGTCAAAGTAATTTTCTTGGAGACAGTAGGTTTGTCCTCAGGCCAGGAAGAGAGGGCAGCAAGTTTGTCCCAAGAGCCAGAGGCTAGTGCAGTAGGCTTGTCCTTAGGCCAGGGCATCCCGTTTGTCCTCAGATCCGAAGGCCAAGACAGTGGGTTTTTCCTCAAATCCGGAGTCCAAGCAGTAGGTTTGTCCTCAGACCTGGAGTCCAAGGCAGTGGTTTTGGCCTCAAGCCCATAGGCCGGGGCTGAGGGTTTGTTCTGAGGTTCAGAAGCCAGGGCTTAGACTAGAACCTCATAACAGGAGGGATAACTGTGAGCAGATGGTGCAAATGGTCTAATTAAAGCCAGTGTAAGGGTGTATTCACATGTATATATAGAGCTGTCATTGGCCCATTTCAGTGCTTAACTTTTTAGTAGAGTGATCATGAAGGAATTCCTCAAAAGGTATCAAAATACTGGACACATTCCATGTCCATGCAAAAGGCATGGACATGGATAGAACTAATTGCTTAGGGGTCAGCTAAGATTTATACATCCAGGTAGGAGACAAGTACTCTTCAACGGGATCTAATATAAGCCAGATCATTCTGTCACAAAACAATTGTGTCACAAGCAAAGCCAGAGATATAGATGTAAGGATCTTTGTTGTTCTTCCATGACAATAGTATCAAACAAGATTCAGGAGTTATATAGCTGGAGAGGCAGATACACAAAATTTCTCATGCAGAAACTAGTTTTGCAGATACAGGATAACCAGATCAGGAACAAGGTAAGTAGATAAACAGGATTGCCAGGAAGTGCAGCAGGGTGATGCCATAGACTCACTGACAGATTCAATGGTCTGTCCCAGACTACTGGGAAACCTAGGATCATAAAATATAGGAATATTAAGATGAACCATTTCTTTGCTGGAGTGGTAAGTGACCCAGCATCAGTATGGTACTACACCTAACCAAGTCTATAGTCCACTGAAAACAGGACTCTAAGTCCTGACATGTATACAGCCTCAGATGTGCTGTAAAGTAGTTTTTTGTTTAATGGTACATAGAAGGAAAAAAAAATATTTGTCTCTTTAAATGAAGGCAACCCTGTGTTTACCTCCTTATTGTTAGAATGTATGTGAAACATTAATAATGCTGAAATGAACAGTATAATCGGGGAAAAGTGAATTGTTAAAAAGAATAATAGGGGTGATGTTTTCACTTATGCAAGACATGTAATGCCATAGCCCAGCTTCTAAAACATACAAATATCTCTTTTGGAAGCAAAAGTAAATAAGCAAACAAACACAGTATCTAAATAAAATGACTAAGATACAAACCGACTTACAGCAGGTTCACTCATCTATAATTATTGGTACCTCTAAGCAGGACGCTGATTAATATATCTGTCTAAGTGATATTAAAAACTAGAACAGTTATCAATAAAATGGCAGTGCTATTGTCAAAATGTGGTTATTTGTAAGTAAAATTGTCTAGTAGTGAAGTATGTTTGCTAGCATGGTAGTGGTTCTATTTTCCCACAGGCTCATAGTAATCCTAATTATAATTTCAGATCTGTTATCTATTTAAAACTTAGTATGCTAATAGCAATTCTGTCACTATGTATCTAGCCTTTGTATTTTCTTCTTAACCTTCAAATCAAAACACTTGAATCAAAACACAGAAAATGTTGAACGTTCTAACTTAAACATATATTCTATTTTACCCATTTTAAATGATAGCATGATAAGCTAATATATATTACAAAGCATTATCAGACCAGCAAATTAATAGTGCAGTGATTTACAATACAGTCTGGCTTGTAATAACCTAAAACAAGTAACTATACATTTATAAAATGCAGAAAATGTAAATACATATTTAACTATAAATTCTATATGTCAATATGGAAAAACTCACTAATATCGTCATTGTAAAATCATGGCAATAGAAGTAGGCTAGAAGTAAGCCCAATTATTAGCACATCTTGAATTTCTTTAGCGTCTTAAATTACATTATGAAGGAGGACTGTGTGAAAATTTGCAGCTGCTTTTACGTTGTAACTCTGGAGATGAAAAAAAAATAAAAGGCACACATGTTGTAGATGTACACAGTAATAGTTGTATTATTTTAATCAGTTTCAGAAACATTACATATAGCAAAATCACACAGTAATATAATTGCTGTGTGACGCACCAACTGTGACTGAGAGCAAAACTGGTTGTTTAAAGCTGGAACAGCCTCTATTTTGCTCAAATGAACATTCAAAATGCATTCAATGTGATATGCTCTTTTATTACTTTACAATGTAATTTATCCTTTTATAGAAATTGATGAATGAGCCATGAGAATGGTCCAAGCTCTTTCGTCATCTACATTGTGAGGGAATCATTCCAGCAGCCTTGTATTTTCAGTACTTAAACCTGCAATCAGCAGCCAT
Source organism: Mixophyes fleayi (assembly GCF_038048845.1). Classification (NCBI taxonomy): domain Eukaryota; kingdom Metazoa; phylum Chordata; class Amphibia; order Anura; family Limnodynastidae; genus Mixophyes; species Mixophyes fleayi. The sequence continues at coordinate 66,897,647 of NC_134406.1, forward strand.
CCTCTTGGGACCATAGCTTCATCAGTTTAAACATTTTCATGCATGTACCACATTAAAATTAAAGCATAACCTCCAATGATTCAATCACATGGAGGTATCAAGTAATCATGGATATATTTATCATCAACCATTTAGGGTACTGAGGAGGTCAGGAAAACAGAATTTGTATAGGACTAAGGTTCTCATATTTCTACTGTTATCCAACTGGCATTGCAAGATATAATCCTCCTGAACCAGTATCCTCAATTGCCTAACTTTGAGATTTCAATTTCCATTCCAATTTGGCCATGAGAGCTAACTTTTAAAATCAATGGTGTGCTTGCTACCCCACCCCCCAATATGACTGAAAAAATGCTATGCATAGACAAAGCTAGTGGCAGTAGTCACGCAAATATTTGGGTGTTCAAGCACCCACATCATCCACAGAGCTGGATCCTATAACTAGGGGCTATTCATTTTGAAAAATGGTGTCAATCATCCACACAAATGTTTGCCTTCATTTTTTTCTAAGCAGCATTTGACATTTAAAGTCAGATATGTTACTATGGGAAACACCACCTTTTCCTTTGCACTAGTTTTCATAAATATCTACTATGGTCTGTTTGCTTAAATATAATTTTTATTGCAAGTTTGAAATGTTAGGTTCAAGTTAGACTTTGGCATTTAAAGAAAAGTGTCAAGCTGTAAGCTTACTGCTTAGCTATAATTTTGGCCTGGGGTGGAAGGTGTCTTGCTTGTTGAAACCACAAGAATTACAGGATTGAGTACTTCCAATTAATGAAGCACATCACGATTCAAAGAAATGTGCATCTTTATAAACGTATGATAGCAAAACACTATATCATGTTATGAACCTTTAATTGCATTTTTTTTTATGTAAACACTTTAGTTTTACATTTGCCATTGTGTTAACTGCAATAGCAAATATAAATAATGATTTCAGAAAAAAAGCCAAGATATTTTATTGAATTTGTATTCAGAAAAATACATGTAAAAAGTAAAACAAAAACAAAAACAAATACTGGAATGCTTTCTACATAACATATTTTATATGCATATAATTATTGACAAGGACAGACACATAATGCTATCATTATTACTCCAGCTGTGAAGAAATATGTCTACAACATATTTGTATCTGCATTCAGAGAAAGGTTGTGAATAATTACTTAATTGTCTTTATGTAACCTATATTTTGAGGTGGGGATGAGATAGTGAATACATTGTTTAGATACATGGTCAATATAATAGTGAAAAATGTATATACATAATACCATTTTGATGGATAATTAATTCAATTGAGGTTGCAAGCTTTTGAGACACAATAATCCCTTATTAGTTGGTTTTGCCGATTCTCTGTATAGTTTAAAGAGAAAGTGATATGTTTTATATGCCCATCAACATTAATGTCATGTGCAAGCTAATTTTTAGGCATATAAATCTGCAAATATGTGTTTGTGAATTAATTCATAGAAATAGTTGACATGGCTCAGAGGAGCTGTTTAAATCAATGTGTTTTGTTTCTGTTAAACTACCGGCTGGTGGATAGCACCTTGTATCATTTATGGCAGGTCGCAAAAGTGAAAGCCTTTGAAAATATCTCTTTCAAGACAATGAAATCTAACACTGGGAGGCCTCAGACATGCCGACTGCAGAGACAGGGCTATATGTTAATGACAAATTCAAGCTGAATAGGATCACAGGAAAATATCATATAATTTTCTCCAATATCATACTTACCAGAGGCATGTGCGGTATGCAGATGAAGGGGAACTTATGATCTGTTGTGTGGAGGTAAAATCTTGTTTGTAAGTCATACTGGTGAAAAGATGAAAAGATAGGACATGGTAATAAAACCTGACTTAAAAGGTGTTTCTACAGCAGAGTCACAAAACCCTAATTTGCATTCTCACAGTCCTGTTTGTTCTGACATCACAGGAAGGGGGGCTGTGGGCCTGCAGCTTGGTTTTAAAACTGCATTGTGACTGTAAGAATTTGTTCACTTTTGGGGAGTCAACCTGATATTAAAGAGTGTCCCATTTTTCCTGCTTCTCCCAGCACCAGAAACTTTATTATATGTGAGTTATCAATTCTGTGTTTTATTATTATTATTATTATTATTATTATTATTATTATTATTATTATTAATTTTTATTTATAAGGCGCCACAAGGTGTCTGTAGCGCCGTACAATACAATGGGAGACAGCACAGCACAGTAAACAGTAAGCACAGTAAGCTCAGTGCACAGCTAGAGAGGGCAGGGAAGGGGGAGGGAGGATCCACAAACGATCCTTTTTATTTTATAAGAAACAATTGCATTATATTTGTATGCCTTTTATTACATGTTTTATCTTAAGCATTGTGGATGTATTTTCCATATTAAATTACACTTAATAAGTTCAAGTCTCTGTGTTATTACAAATTCACACGACAGTTTGGTTAAGTCGCTACATAATTGAAACGAGAACATTTGTGGTTTATGTTAACTCTGATTAAAGCAAATTGTGCTAGATTAATTCTAGGGAGAACCGAAGGCTTCCTAAATAAGAGTGTCATCTCATCATAGAAACAACCTTGGTGGTGGCATAGTTGGTACGGCAAAGCTAGTGTGTGGCATAGATAGGGAAGGATGTAATCATTTTAGACAGACCAGGTGGTTGTTTTTTGGTTAACTCTGTGTCACACACGCGTCATGCAGGCTTAGGTGAGCGTTGTTCTTGACAATTAACTTTGTCAAGGTATTAGTTTACATTTGAGATATCTAGGGTGCATCTGGCTTTCATCATTTAGCACCACATATTTATCATGAAAGAATGTATGCAGAACACTATCAGGAGTTCTTGTAAGCCCTTTAGTGCTTAACAAGAGAGAAGCTGCATGAAAAATACATAAATCTTACCAACAGGAACACCAGTGCCAAAATAACTGAATTCTATTACATTTAACTAATCAAAATAATGTGCCTTTCTCCACAATAGCTATTTAAATAAATAAAGGGGAATACAAAATTGACACTCACAGATATTCAAAATCACTTCATACTTTACTGATTACTAATGATCACAAGTGGAAAACACAAACAATCTAAATTCAAAAAAAATGCATCAGGCAACATTAAATAGCAGCACTACCATGAAAAATTGTAAATGCTTCATTGACAAAATGTTACATTTAGTTGTCATCAAGTGACTAATTTGTTCCTGCACAGCTCATGGGTAATCGGTATTGCTTATTTTAAAGATCAATCTGCCCAGACATCTAAGGATTTGCCAGTCAGTGTTGCCTGGCTGCATCAGGACTCATCCATTTTTACACTCCACTCATACCAACATCCTTCTTCCATTTTTTCATGTTTGTCATGGGCTATTTGTTTCTACATCTTCAAACTCACCCAATTTTTCCCCATGTGGTGGTTCCAGCTTCAGCAATTTCCTTTTCTAATAAATGTCATGTTTGGGCCTATAGTCTCCAGTTCTTGTACTGCTTTTTCTTTACTATTTCTTGTACTTGTCAACTTTATTTCAGGTCACTTTCCTCTGCATTTTGCTGATCCTTTTTTAATTAGCAGGCACTTATGTATGGGAGTTTCATTTTGTTTATTATTTCTTTTTCATAATATTTCAGCTCTTTTTACCTAATATTTGAATCTGATTGTGACACCTTTTTGTTTTTGCTCTCTTGTGCCGACCTTTTCTGCTTCAGCTGGCTTCGTTTCTTTCTTTCCTTTTTCTCTGAAGTAATTGCAATCTTCTCCTTAGTCAGTCTTCTTATATGCCTTTCTCATCAAATCCTGGATTAGACACAAGATAATGAACACGGTTTCAACGCTTGTTGTATCTCTTCACACAGCACTTTGATCCTGGATATATCCTGGGTTGTCACCGTTTACAGTGGACCTGTATCTGACCTGCATTATCAGGTTGAGCCATTAAAAGGAACACCATTGTCTCATATAGATGACATAGCAGAGGTTCTTATAGATGAGTCATAGAAAGTGAACATGGACTGAATTGCTTTAATCTTGGTCGGCGAGAGATATAAGCAGCTACTGCGCAGTATGGAATTCCTGTATTAATGTGGATTCCTTATGTTTCTGGATGCAAATTACAGCTTAATGCAGCTAGTTACAGTCTGTAATCTGACCCAGTGTTCCAGAGGCGAAGAGTGGAATTTTTGTTTGAGAGGGCTGTGGCGAATCAAGTTTGATAACACCCTAACTAGCCTGTCCCTCGTTTCTCACAAAATGTGGATTATAGCATGTACTTTTTATAGCCCTTGCTTTTGTTCCCCAGCTCAACAGAGTACAACTGCAGTGTCTAATTACATGTGGATAAGGGGATATTGTAGCTCATTATAAATATGTATATTGTTTATTGTATATTGTTGATGTGGCAGTGAGGTTGTTATTCATTGTCCTTAAAGTGAAGCCATGGGGGTTATGGGTAGGGATCAGGTTGCAAGATACTAGTGAGGGGGAAGTCTAATTAGTATCTAATGTTCTCACAAGACTACTCCAGATGTTTGGTCTACAATCTGACAGGAGAGTTTCTGTGGAAGTACAGCTCATCTCCACTCCCCTCTCCAACCCCCTAGTCCTGGACTCACCAATGGTTAACAAGGAGAGACCCAGGTGTTTGTACAGGGAGGGGAAAGCACTGTGGATATTTGACCCAAGATATAAGTAGCCACTCCAGGGAGGGGGGGGGTGTGATATTAATTTGGGGATTTGATTCATGGAAGGTGCAGTGTAGCTGGTTTTGAGTTTTCATTCTCTACCAATGGACTACAGCTGAAGCTAAGAGAAGAACTCCATGGGTCTTCAACTCAGGACAACCAGGTAACTATAGCTCCTTAAGCTAGTGAGGTAAGGGACAGATGATGTGGTAAACCTGCCTGGTATTTATTTACTGTGTGTACATAATAATCTAGTGATTGTTTTTATTACAATAAATGTATTGCTTTACTTTTTAACTGCATTTGACTGAGTGATTAATAAGAACCTTAGAAGGTACTGGGTAGGCTTCCCTGGCCTAGGTAGGCACCCATTGGTGGCCAGCCAGAGTGAAGTGGGTAGAATTGGCCAGAAAACCCGGTGTCTTCAGAAGGGCTAAAACTCGATGCCAATACTTACACAGTAGGAGAGCCTTTATGTTGTCCACAATTGGAATCATAGTGAAGCTCAGCACTGAAATAAAGATAAGAATGGACAAGATTTCTGGTCTACTATGAAAGGTTTTGATGACGAGCAGAGTATGGCACACTTTTGCATGTTGCGTGCAACATTTGACTATTTGCTAGAACTCATCAGCCCACCTCTAGAAAAACAAATGACAAACTACTTAAAAAACTTTGTGAACCAAGTAGGAGACTAGCCATTGTGTTGTGGTGCTATACAACTCCAAGAGCATACCACAAAATTTTGTGTTTGTTCGGAGTAGGGATATCCACTGTTTGCCCTCTAGTGCACAAAGTGAATGCGGCATTGGTGAAAACCCTATACCGCCGTTTCATCTGCATGTCACATGGACAGAGCCTAGATGACACCATTGAAGTTTCAAACAACATGGATATCCACAGTGTGCTGAAGCCATAGATAGGACACACATTCCAATTATTGCCCCAAGAGACAACCTGACAGATTACTACAACCAAAAAGGCTGACATTCAATTATTCTACAGGCAGTAGTTGACTATCATTTCTGGTAAGCATAATCTGTTCTTGATGTTTTGGCTAAAAAATAGGTAATATGTAACATATCTCTTCTGTTATTTATGCATACTAACTAAAATGTATTCTTTTCAGTTTCACAGGTATTTACATTGGCTGGTCTGGTTGTGCACATGCAAGAGTTCTTTCCAATTCTGACCTCTACCAAATTGCTGAGGAGCAACACGATGGCTGGCTTTTCCCCTGAGAGGTAAGAATTTATTTTTTATTTCAAAAGGTCTGAACTTTAATGTTGGAACTTGGATGTTTCAAGTTACATTTAACCTACAGTGCTGGTCATGAAATTTTAGGTAACTTTATTTGATTTAGTATTTTTAGCCCTGTCAGTTTTAGAATTTAACAGCACGGATGGTGTCATGGTTAGCATTACTGTCTTTACAGCACTAAGCTCTTGTGTTCTATTTACACGTTAAAAGTAACTGTGTTGAGATTGTATATTCTCCCTGTGCTTGCAAGGAATGCCTTCAGATGCTATGGCTAATAATAATTGTGCACACAGATAATGCAATGTTTTCCATTGCATTCTTTTGCCAAACACATTCCCATATTTGTATCTACTCTACTGTTTTATTAAAACTGCTTTGTTGGTTTTTAGAAATCCAAGATATCCAGGGAGTAGAGATCCCAGTTCATATTATTGGTGATGCTGCGTGTCCATTGAGGCAATGGTTAAGGGAGGGATACATCCAGCATTATGACCAGATTCGTTTCACCCATACCCTTAGCTCTGCCAGGATGGTGGTTGAAAGTGCATTTGGATGACTAAATGGATGTTGGCATTGTTTGTTAAAGAGGAATGACATTGATATCAACCAAATGCCAGATGTAGTTGCTGCTTGTTGTATTTTACATATTATATGTGAAATTCAAAAAGAGCAGTTTCTTCCAGAGTAAAATATAGAGGAGCCTGAACTACCATACAGTCAGGTAGATGCAGTCACCTATCCCATAGATTGTAAGCTTGCGAGCAGGGCCCTCTTAGCTCTCTGTCTGTATGTATTACCCAGGATTGTATTTTAAATGTTTGTTCCCAATTGTAAAGCACTACAGAATTTGCTGGCGCTATATAAATAAATGTTGATGAGGAAGAGCGACCTAACAGTGCTGAACTCATCCGGAGCATCATTACTGCCTACATAACAGAAATGCTAGACACGTAGACAGCATTAGGAATGATTTTATTTAAGACACATTGTTTAGAATTTGCAGACCATTTAAATGAACAAATGTTACTTGAAAAACAGTAATAATAATGCTTTCAATTGTAAATATGGTTGCATAGACAATAGCCTATGTACCTTGTGTTTCAAATAAAGAAACGTCTTTTAAACAACAAAAAATTTGTAATGATTTTAGCAATCATCATCATTTATTTATATAGCGCCACTAATTCTGCAACGCTGTACAGATATCTCACTCACATCAGTCCCTGCCCCATTGGAGATTACAGTCTAAATTTGCTAACACACACACAGACAGACAAGAGTCAATTTTGATAGCAGCCAATTAACCTACCAGTATGCTTTTGGAATGTGGGAGAAAACCGTAGCACCCGGAGGAAACCCACGCAAACATGGGAGAACATACAAATTCCACACAGATAAGGCCATGGTCGGGAATTGAACTCATGGCCCCAGTACTGTGAGACAGAAGTGCTAACCAATAAACTACCGTCCTGCAACCAACAATATTTTTTAAAAAAACAATTGTTTTGTTGCTCCCGTTCATGTTCCAAGAGCCTCTGCAAACGGGCTTCTTCTTGCGCCTGCATAGCCAAATCCATCTCCCTCAGCTGCTCCACCAATATGGGAGACATTGCTTTGGTGGCTTGCTTTATCTTTGTGTTCTTCTTTTTCCTTGGTGGAACAGTATAGACTATAAAATATGTAAACAAACATAATATTATTAATAACACATAAAAATCCAAAGGCTGTGTATCAGTCTGGTTTGCTGCTTCTTCTCTACTGCTCCCTAGGTCTTCATTACTAAATAAATCATATTTGCTTTTGACTGCCATCTCTTGAGCCACCATCTGTGACGAGGGCGAGCCAGTGTGGCCTGCTTTCAGGGGTTGCATTACTGTTAGCACAGCTTGAAGAAGAAAGGCAAATGGGGTTGCCAAGTACAATGTTGCACAAATCACATCATGTCCACTCCATATGACCATTGCCCCATTTTTTTTTGTTGTGGTCATGCACTTTGCTGTATTGCTTCCTGAGTAATCCCATTAAAGGAACCCTTTAATGGGATTACTGATAACAAGTACATAGAAAAGTACTTAAAATGACCAATCCATATTTAGAATAACTTCAGTTTAGATAAAACTCTGATACATTTACATATATATTATTTAATGTTATAAGTCATTCTTTTGTTCAATAAAAATAACTACCATCATCTGTTATTCATTCAATAGCTAGTAGTATAAAATATATCCTATGTTAAATTAATAGTCATTTAATATTGTATGCAAAAATATGTTACCTTACAAATATACTAGAGCTCGTATATCACGCATAACTGCTTTGCACTGCAAATGCTTTTGACCTTCCACCAATGCACCTAGATGATCTGCCCAGTACACCTCAAGGTGCATATCTACCTCTGTTCTCAGAAGATGCATCCACAACCTAAAGGTGTGTGGAGAAGCTAAATATTCTGAACTGGTGCACTTTGCCAAACTTTCAAAATCTTTAAGGATTCTGCCTGCACAATCCTGTATGTATTTGGCTGTTATTTATGCAACTAATTGAGCCTTGCAAGTAAGTAGGATTACACAAGTTGCTGGATGCTTTAAAAGATGACCCACTCATGCTCTTTGATAGTCATGTGCCGTTGATTCAACAGTTACATTCACTGTAATTCATTGCACCTTATATGTTTGAGTTGCTGTTACCTGAATGCTTTACAGTAGTATACAATACACAGACATCAAATATTCATACAACATTACATAATACATTATTAAACTAAACATAATTATACAAAGACCAGGCATCTACTAATTAGCAAATTATACAACATAACTTGGTAATGCAGATCAAATTATTTATGGGACAGTGAGTAAGAGTGATGGTAATGTCCAACATGAAGTAGGCCTGGGCTTAAGGAGAAGGAATGTGGGTAGACATGAGGTTGGAGATATAGGTGAGGGAGGATTGGCTGATGGCATTATAGGTGAGGGTAAAGAGTATAAATTTACTTCTGTAGACCATGGGCTGCTAGTAGAGTGACTGTCAGAGAGGGACATCAGATCTAGAGTGGCAAGAGAGATAAATAAGGCAGACAGCAGCATTTAGGATAGACTGAAAAGGGGCAAAGCAAGACTTGTGTAGGCCAGAGAGGAGGAGGTTACAGTTTACAGTTTAAGAGGTTTGCAAAGGAATGAAAAATAGTTTTAAAAGCTTTCTTGGTAAGAAATGGCTGGATCATGGATATAATTGCAGTAATAGAAGCAGCAGGATTTTGATAGGGAATGAATGTGAGGTTTGACGGAGAGGGAGGATGACCCCTACTTAGTGGACATGAGAGACAGAGAAGAGGGTAATATTATCAACATAAATAGAGAGGGGAAGGTGAGCGAGCCCTGAAAGGGGGGAGACTATGGGCTGGGGGTGGAGATAGCACCCAAGTAGGGAGGGGGAGAGGGTGGGTTGAGAAGGGACTGATGGAAGTAGATGTTATGACATATGCTTATCTGTGTATTAACTTCACTTGAACCCTCAACTTTGATTGACATTTTGCTTCTACTGGCCCTGACTTTTTGGAATTTGATGACTGGTCTGAATCCTAACATTGTTTTATCTTCTACCTTCATTTGTCTGTACTCCAGAAAAATTAATCCAGAATGGTGAACATCAATAAAATAGGTTGCAGCAGGAAAGCAGCATGTTAAGCCTCATTATTGGTGTTCACAGAAAGGGTTCTGAGTAGGGTGATATTAAATAAATGTAATTGTGATAAAACTCCATCCTCCAACTTTAATATGCACCCTTTCAATAAAATAGACTCGTGAGAATGAGAGCACATCAGGACAGTCTTTATTACATTTTTCTTTATTACAATTGTGTGAAACATTTTATTACATCTCTTACAGTGTGTGCCTGGAAATGCAGTCTCCAAACACAATATGTCCAATATGGGTCCAATTAAAAGGTTGAGACCTGAAAATTACCAACTCCGAGATGCTGCAAAATTGGTCCTTTGTGGGATGAAAATGTGCCTTCTTCATCCCTTCTCAATAATCTTACTCTGCAATCGGAAAATGTGTTTCCTCACTGTTACTCAATCCAAGGTGTACTGCTGCTCATAATCAGCACCTGCTAGAAACAACTTCACTCCACCCAACTTCTTCCTTCTGTCTGTGCAATCTTAGGCTCCTCCACAACGACACGCAGATTATGTAATAGAAATGGTGATTATTATTACCTTTTATTTATAAAGTGCTGATATATTACACAGCGCTGTACATCGAAGGGATCATGACAAACAAATTACATGCAATGACCTGAAACAAAAGGTAAATATAGCTCTGCCCAGATGAGTTCACAATCCAAGAGGTGTAGGCAATACTTGATACATAATGTAACAGAGTAACAAATGTAATTGCTAATTGGGAATGGGCATTTAGCTATTTTAAGGCTGCAACATTATGAGCAATAATAAAGCAATCATTGGCAAATGGCATTTCTGGGCAGCTACCAGTGGTACATAATGGTTAGAATGGTTAAAGACAGTGGAAGGCAGACACACAAAACATGAACCAGTCACTGTAGAATTCTCAATACAGTCAGCTACTGGCAACCATAACTGCCCTTCAGCATTTAGCTCTTAACTGAGCCTCCTCCGTTCTCTACTGCTTGTAGTTGATGATTTTGCCTTCATGTTGCACATGCACATTTGTGATATTTTCTCCAGGTTGGAGTAGCCGTGTGCTTAGTGATTTTCTTCAGTGTCATGCTTGCTGTTGAGTCAGGATACTTGTTCCCCGTGTTCAGTGTTAGCTGCTCAGGGGCAAACACAGGATTTCTAGAAGGGGGTTTCCATGTTATGCCACTAGAGTGGTCATGACAAGCATACAATTGGCTTGGCTCTCATTTTAGACAGTGCAAGTCCACTCTCCAGCACTTCTTCTACCCTTAAAATATGTGCAATGCTGTGAGCACTACTGTTGGGTCCCCCTTCAGGAGCTGTGAATGAGTATGACAATGTGAAGCGAGACATACCTCCGAACTGTCCATGCACTTGGGACAAAGTCTGGACTTGGGAGGACACTCACCCAAAACGGGGACTGCCCTACTAGAATCAAGACAGTTGGCAGATTGTCCTGTTGTCTCCTACCTGTTCTTCCAACTTTCATTACCTGCTACTGGTCTTAATGTCTTAATTTCAGTTGCTGCTTATCTAAATCCTGGAATGCTGGTGCCCTGTTTGGAAAAAATGACAGGTGTATGAAATATGGAAAGCTAGCAATGAGCAAAGACTCTAGGCTTCCCTGACCCCAACCAGCGCCAATGTTAATACCACCCAGTCCCTGTGAAAAGCCCCAGTGTTAAAGTAATGGCATTTACATTTTATAAATATACCTATTTTCCCCCAACCAGACCCAACATTATAATAGTAGTATTCACATTTAATAAACTGACATATTTCCTCCCACATTAAATTAATAAATAGTCCTGACATTAAATTATTAGTATTCAATTTTAATAAATAAATCTTCCCCCCATTCTTCTCCCCAGACTTGGCCAAACATTCAACTAATAGCTCCCAAATCACCCAATCATTAAATTAACGATCCCATCAGTCCATCTTAAATTAATATCACCACCATAACACCAAAGTTAAATAAAAAGAATATACCTTAGAGACACTAAAAGTTGCAAAAAAAAAATAGTTGCCTGCTGCTAGAAAGAGACTCTGAGACTTTTAAATAAATACTACAAGCAAAAAAATTGTAGGTAAAAAAAAAACCCACTATATTATTCTTAATAATTGAGACTGTATAAAGGATAAATCCAATAAAAACATTTATTTTTATTAATACATTTCTATTACATATTAAACAAAATCATACAATTTCATCAAAAGAATTAAAAGTAAGGAGATGCCACTATTATATTAAATACAATAAATAGTTTCACCATCACAGAACTAATATATTATGAATTCCCACCCACCTTACATTAAGAGACCCCGTTACACACACACTAATGTTCTCTATCTGGTGCTGTGTTGGAGAGTCTGCCTCCCGTGCTGCCTGCAAATGTGGGACATCACTCATGTCATGTGGTGCGCACAACTGTAACCCCCCCCCCTAAGTGCTCGCCTGGCTGCTGTCACCATGGAGGCAATGGTTATCACTAAATGAAAAATATATCAGGTTATCAAGATTACAGTCCTGAAATACTGGCACAAAGTAAGAAAATAACATTAATGTTATCACTATTACAATCACCAAGTGAGGAATAGTGATGGCAACAGCAGACAGTTTGGTTTTCTGACACTCCTTCAAATCACCATGTAATTTATCACTTCTTTCACTAATTTTTAATGGTTTTTGAATTTGTGGGATTATGATTATGTTTGTAGCAGGGCACTGACCTAGCCAAGAGCCTGATTCAAGTAGAGATGTATAACTGTTTGCCGATGCTTATAAACCAAAACTACGTATCTGAATAGCACATAATTCACATCCACATGCATCTGACACCTACACCCCTTTACGAATTGAGAGGCAGAACAGGGGAAGTAAGGGGCAGACTAACATAGGCCATTTACATTAAGGGTCTGTTCACACAGATGCCTCTCATTCAAATACTTGGTTTGATTCATCAAGGCACGCATACTGGGCCTGAGTCATTAAGGAGAGCAAAGCATAGGAAGGAGTAAGTTTTCTCCTGGACAAACCATGTTACAATGCAAGGGGTGCAAATTAGTTTATTATTTTGCACATAAGGAAAATACTGGTTGCTTGTTCATGTAGCACACAAATACTTGATAGCTTTATCTTTACACTGAAATTTAAAGTTGATCTAGGACATGCCCTACCCCAACTATAAATCTGTCCTCACATTTTAAATTTACTTTCCCCTCCAATGCAACATAGTTTTGCAAGGTGCAAATTTAGTCCTTTTTATGCTTTGCTCTCCTTAATGACTTAGGCCCAGTGGTCTGAGTGTAACATACATTTTTTTTAAATGCATGTAAATTGGCTCTGCACACTCCCGAATTCATCAAGGAATGGATCTCAAGATACGTGTGCTGATGAATTTGCGTGTAGGACTGCTGTGCCTGTGCTCTACTACACAAGACACTGCAGGATATGTCCAAAGCCTATGTGAAATATAAATTCTCAAAAAAAGCACAGAAAAAATAATAGAATTAATGCCACCAGTTAATAACAAAGGCATTAGTGATAAAACAAAACAAAATAAAAGTGTTTTTTGTATTTTATTTTTTCCATAAAATACATTTATTAGAAAGTTCTTAATGTCTACTGAACAAAAAAAACCCACATTTTTACAGTTTCTCCTGTTTGCATGCACATGCATATAAGAGGATCATTACTAGTAATCAGGACTTAGACTAACCCTGTAGCTGGAGTAAGAGATACAGCAGAAAAACAAGTAACTTTGTCAGGGCTGGATTCGGATGTGGCTGCGTGCACTTGAGTTTTCCACGCCCTTACTTTAAATTGACTACGTGAAACACCCCTCCCCCCATGTTCCCTCCTCCAAATTGTAGGCTGTAGCAAGTATCCTTTGCGCTCAGAGTCAGAGTGGACAGGGCTGTGTTTACTGGGTCTTGGCAATCAAAGTAATTTTGCATATGATGCGCTCAAAATCTGCTTTGTGAATCAGGACCACTGTGTTTATAGTAAGTACACTTGTTTTCAGTCGCATCTCTATAGCAGGTGTAAATGCTATAGCTATAACGATGACTGACGTTGGATACTATTTGATTAAAAAATTACATATATGCATCTCACTAGCTATCACAGAACAAATGTATGCATTTAAGATCTACTTTCAAAATGCATTGTATGCACTGTATGCTTTGAATAGTTTAGTTAGTTATTTTAAAATAATGTATAAAATTAAATAAATATATATAATTTTCTTTATGTACTTTTTGTAAATTGTTATGGGCAGCAAAGTGGCCTAGTGGGCAGCACTTCTGCCTCACAGCACTGGGGTCATGAGTTCGATTCCCGACCATGGCCTTATCTGTGTGGAGTTTGTATGTTCTCCCTGTGTTTGCGTGGGTTTCCTCCCACACTCCAAAAACATACTGGTAGGTTAATTGGCTGCTATCAAAATTGACCCTAGTCTCTCTCTCTGTGTGTGTGTGTGTGTGTGTGTGTGTGTGTGTGTGTGTGTGTGTGTGTATGTTAGGGAATTTCGACTGTAAGCTCCAATGAGGCAGGGACTGATGTGCATGAGTTCTCTGAACAGCGCTGCGGAATTAGTGGCGCTATATAAATAACTGATGATGATGATAATGATGATGATGAAGAGCAACGATCAATGAAATGTCTTAGATTTTTGGGAATTCAATCTATATGGACCAAAATCTCTACCTGATTTTATTGACTTAACTGCCTATTACAATCCATTAATAGAAACAGAAGTATTTAATGTTGCTAATTTTGAATTTCTTAGCCTTGTCCAATATAAATGTGTTAACCTATGAGAATGCAAAATTCATTATATTGCTAGCAGTTGTTACAGTAATCTATAATAAAAGTTATGTGCATTGTGATGTGTAATTACTGTACATACGCATGTGTGTATACTTCAAAATGTAACATATCTTAATAAATGCTTTAATTTGAATACCATAGTGACTACACAAAATATGCATACATACATTTTGGCCAATCTGCATTCTGACATTGGATTATCCCCCTAAAGCGCAACTGTCCCTAACTGCTGCCTGCGTGTCACCAATGGTAATCTAGGTGTACATGTGCAAATTTAACTGCACATTGGACAAATTGCACCTCATTATTACCTTGACTAAAAACTATTTTAAGAATTTTTATACCATTTGTGTTGTTTTTCTTGTTATATTGTGCTTACATTGTAATACTGCAATGTGCTAACAGGAGACAAAGTGATGTGGTTTTAAATAAAGGCTCCTTTTAGACACTGACATATTTGTTTCCTGTACTATTTTACAATGTAGCAGTTGCTTAGTTAGTTGTAAAATGTACTCTAGACGAACAAAGCAAAGCAGGTTTTGAAATAAACAAAATAGAAGCAAATATATTTCTTAGACGTCAAACTTTTCTGCCGCAAACAACCTAATAACTAGTGTTTACATAAACCAAAATGTGGTAAATGTTATTTTGTAGTACTAAAAAATATTTAAGAAATGCTTACAGGTTCTAAAGATATAATGTCAAAACTAGTAACTAGCGCATAAATGCAGCAATATCAACGATAGGAGAATATTTGGATTCAAGGAAGACCACAAAACCTTTCAGATCAATAAAGGGCACCTTGTTCTTGAACTGTAAACAGCATTCCTTAACACAAACGTGAAAGATTTCTTAGAAATATAGTTTAAAGCTGCTCCGACTGTACAAGGAGTGCCTTCAAGACCATATTTATTTTCTAAATTCTGTTTTGCATTTACAAAGCACTCATTTATATCCATAAAGTGCTATCGGTACAACATTTTGCTGAACTGTAATTCAGAATTTATAAATTATACTGCATATATAAAATAGGCCACACATGATAGCTGAATATGGCAAGTATTTGTAAACTGGATAACTGCCTTTGTAAAGAACTTTACAGTAAGCTTAAAAAATGTAAACATGTACATCCAAATATACAGTGCATATATATATATATATATATATATATATATATATATATATATATATATATATATATATATAAATATTTATATACACACACACTGTATGGACAAAAGTATATTGTTGAAATGAGGTGTTTCAATCAGACCTGTTGCCAGATGTGTATGAAGTCAAGCACTTAGCCATGCAGTCTCCATTTGCAAGAATTTGTGATACAAAATAAGTCAATCTGAAGCAATCTGAAGGGCTCAGTGACTTCAGGTCTGGTACTGTGATAGGATGCCATCTTTGCAATAAGACAGTTTGTGAAATTTTATCCCTGCTGGATATTCCACGGTCAATTGTAAGTGATATTATTAGAAAGTGGAAGCATTTAGGAACAACAGCAAATCAGTCAGGAAGCAGAAGTCCGCGTACAATCACATAGGGGGATCAACGACTGCTAAGGCACATGGTGCGTAAAAGTTGCCAACGCTCTGCTGATTTCATAGCTGAAGAGTTCAGAACCAACACTGGCATTAATGTAAGCACAAAAACTGTGCGGCGGGAGCTTAATGGAATGCGTTTCCATGGCCAAGCAGCTGCATGCAAGCCTCACATCACCAAGACCAATGCCAAGCATTGTATGGAGTCGTGTACAGCACACCGAAACCGGACAGAGGAGCAGTGGAAACCTGTTCTGTGGAGTGATGACTCACACTTCTCTGCTTGGCAGTCATATGGGCGAGTCTGGGTTTGGCAGATGCCGGGAGAGCGTTACCTGCCTGACTACATTATGCCAACTGTGAAGTTTAGTGGAGGAGGGATAATGGTATGGGGCTGTTTTTCAGGGTTTGGGATAGGCCCCTCAACTCCAGTGAAAGGCAATCTTAATGCTTCAGCATACCAAGTAATTTTGGACAATGCTATGTTTCCAACTTTGTGGCAACAGTTTGGGGAAGGCCCTTTTTTATTCCAACATGACTGTGCCCCAGTGCTCAAAGCAAGGACTGCAAAGACATGGTTTGATGAGTTCGGTGTGGAAGAACTTGATTGGCCTGACCTCAATCCCATCGAACACCTTTGGGATGAACTGGAAAGGAATTTGTGAGCCAGGCCTTCTCATCCAACATCAGTGCCAAATGCTCTACAGGATGAATGGGCACAACTTCCCACAGAAACACTCCAACACCTAGTGGAAAGCCTTATAAGAAGAGTGGTAACTGTTATCACTGCAAAAGGGAGACCATCTCCATATTAAAGTATATGTACATATATATATATATATATATATATATATATCTATATCTGAGTCAGACTAGGTTCACAAGCACATAGTCATTGTTCATTGACAGTGGATGCTTAGTTACTGGTGCTTGGGAGTACTGCCTGAAAAAAGTTTGAGAAAAACTGCTGCTGTTGTATTATACGTGGAAAGAAGTAGGAAATGCAGAGTACTCCTATTCTTCTATGGCCTCTTAGTGGAAAAATATGAGGACCTAATGCAAAATCCATCTCTTACTGCTTTCTATTGTCTTGCATATTTTTTTTCACCATTGATGCTGATTTAGCCCTGCACTATGGATTATTTTACGGAAGTAGCATAGTTTTTCTCCATATGATACAGTTTGATGTACTGTGCAGAAAAGAGTGTGGCCAAATTTCAAGTTTGGTATAGGTAAGGAGAAAAAAATTTTTTTTTGGTCTTTGCATTTTTGATGTTACCTTCGTGTTCCAATAACCTTTTCTTAAATGGTCAATGGTCATTCCATTGTAGTTTGTGTTACAGGGACATGAAAGATAATAGGTAACTGCAGAAGAATTGCAATTAAGGAAATCATCTATTTTTCAAATCATGCCACATTTCTCCTTATAGTCTTTAGTTATGATATTATACTGGCATGCTCTACGTTATCCACACTTGAAGAAACCTTTAGGTCTATTTTGATTGGTGTTTCTGCGATAATATTGTCTATGCACTAAATGATTTTTAAAATGTATTGATCTTCTCCAACTTATGGAAATTCTATCATCCAGGTTTTGTTTCAAATCTTGGTCCAAAAGTAGAACATGCCAATGGTGTTGAAAGATTGCATTCAGTTGTTTTCATTCTGCATAAAAATTACCAATCATTCTAACCTTTGAATCCCTGGCTTAGGGGTTTTGGAGGGGGAGAAATGAGGGATTCTCTGTCCCTAAGAGAAACAAATTGTTGAGTATTTTTGATAGTTCTGCTCCCTTAGCTCCTTTGTTTCACCCTGGTAATTAATTTGTCTGATCTTTTAGGTGAGTGTTTGAGTATATGAACATTTTCACTTGGTCCTCAGTAGTTCTCCCTTCAGTCTACCTTTTATTACTGGTGGAAAGTGTGCACTTGATCGATGTAAAATGATAGAGGGTGGTGTAATCATGACGTTATGAATTAATGTTTGAGAATTGACATTAGTCAAATTCCCCAAATTAGTATCTGTTTGTTGTAATACATCTGATTTGTTACTTTGATTGATTTTCTTTAGAAGTTTTCCAGAAAAGAGTGCTAAATCCATTTCCCAATCAAAACAATAGGTGAAAAGGATAAACCTTTACTTGTGAAGCGACTATGTTGAGGGATTAATTGTTTGTCAGGGAATTTGATAATTCTCGGGGCAGCATTTAGCACCTCTGATGTCTCAGACTCCTGCAGAACAAAATATCTTCTTGTTCCTCTGATCTTTTCATTGGTTTTCTGGCCCCTCTGTGTGTTTTCTTGAATAGGCACCGCCTTGGTCTGTTATATTTAGAGTTTAAAGTGTCATGCACTTGTGCCTCACCCCCTACACCCAGAGAAGCGGATCAGGGGTTTGACAGTGGCAGTTTCAGTATAGTTAGACTTGGACAATTCTCCAGTTACATCTCAAGGGACTGGTGTCAAGATATGTGCTGATGATTATGACAGCATGTATATTTACTGTTTTTAATAAACAAAAAATAAATAGCTAACCAGCATCATTGCTGCTTTCAGGACTAGTTACCGCTAGAGCAAAGGGATAGCGAGTGTGAGGATCCTCCGACAAATGTGGTAACTGGCACCAGACTTTGCCAGTCATGGAATCTCCCTGTCATAATGTTCAGCATTGTGGTGAAGCCAATAGGGGAATTAGGCCTGCAAATAAATTAGTGGGTCTCTTTTACTGGAAACAACTATCCTGATGTTGATTGTCAGTG
This sequence comes from Mixophyes fleayi, assembly GCF_038048845.1. Classification (NCBI taxonomy): domain Eukaryota; kingdom Metazoa; phylum Chordata; class Amphibia; order Anura; family Limnodynastidae; genus Mixophyes; species Mixophyes fleayi. Next base: position 66,916,388 of record NC_134406.1, read on the forward strand.
GGACTCTTCCTGGCACTTCTGGTGCTGTGAGTCACAGGATAATAGTAATATGTTAAAAATAGATGACCTACTATTCTGGAAGTACTATTGACTGCCTGCTTGGGCATGTTGGCAGTTGTGGGACTACCATTGCAAATATGCCCATTCCAGCCAGTGTCCCCTCTGGAAAATGTAGTTCTGCAATAATATGTAATTGGAAAAACAACACCACTAACATAGGTTTAAAGCATTTTTATTTAAATGAACACACCTCAAACCTTGCTTACCTATTTTTATTAAACTCTTAAATGCAACGGAATCTGAAGTATTCCAAATGGAAATAAAGAAAAAACCATTACAGTAGTCATACCTCTGGCAGAATGGCAATGCTGAATGAAAATAAAATGAACTGAAGTGACATGAAGGTGCAATCAGATCCCATGATAGACGCCACTGACATTTCACAGGTCTGATGTCCCTAAGGGACATGTCCTGAAAAGGCTGGGGCTGGTTCACATTATGACAGAAGGACCCCATTCTGGCGGTCTTATTGTTATAGTCTGACCTTCCGCCTGGCATAGATAGATGCTGATTACAGCTTTTGGCCCAATGGTTGTTGTTTCACTGCTTTAACAATAACCAACCCAGGCTCTTGTCCTGGTTTTTCATTCAATGGGCAGGATTACTTGATTTATTTATTTATTGCTTTAAAAAAAAAAGTAAAGATATGTACTTTCAAGCCATATTTTTAAATGTCACTCTAAATCATTACCATAGACGTTACTAAATGAAAAATCTAAAAGTTTGAGAATAAAGTTCTCCAATGATCCAGGAATTTGTAAATAAAGAATCAGTTTGTCCACTTTAAAGCAACCACTTCTTATTGTTGTGGTCAAAACTTAATCACTGCTATTGCCATATTCAGGGGGAGTTCAAAGCTTTAGTCTTATGATAGTCAAGAGTGAATGATTTATTCATACCTGCCCAGAATTTATTGTGCAACGCTGCACCTGCACAGAACAGGCCCGCTGTAAATTCAATCAGATGCTTTAGGTACATACCTTCCATCCGTAGCACAAATTGCTATGGTCAGTCTTGGTCAGTGTTTCCACTTTCAAATTCCAGATTTCCTACCTGGTCTTGACCTATTTTTTCATGAAAAACTAGGAGAAAAAAAATGTATATGTAAATCTTGTGGGAAACCAAGAAAAACGTGAGGAAAAAACGTATACGGAAACCCAGGATTTGATGCTCAGTGCTAGAAACACTGCAGCCCCTCTCCCGGAAAATGATGGCTGGAATGATATAATGACAGGGTACATGGAATAGAGACCACCACCAAATAACTAATGGGGGAAGGCACTATTTACTGAGAATGGTTTGTCTTAAAGTGGATAATCCCTTTTCAAAATAAAGTTATGTTTTATTGCTGTCCTTTAGAACTAATTCTCAGTATCAGAAGCATTTTACTGTTATCATGGCACAGACTCAATACCCAGAAACATAAAATAATTTTCAGTAATTAGTATATACAGTATAAAATCATTAAAATATTTACCAAGAATTATGACTATATTTTGACCTTAGAATCACCCAATTTGGCTGTGCTAGCAAGTGCTTCTGGCAAAAGATCTTGAAAGATGCATTTTTTTCTAAAGTTGTTTAATTGTAAAGCAAATATTTAATTTGCAGCTGTAAAGCAAGAAACAACAACATTATTAATGTGCGCTACCGATGAAAAGAACCCTACCGTGCACACACAATCTGTTATATACAATTTTTAGACATACAAAAATATACTGAAGGAAAAACAGCATAAATATATATTTCAGTTGAATTGTGATTTATGTTCAGCAAGTTAAGTAATTAGCTGTTGTGAAATTCTAAATTACAAAAGCACAAAATTTGCTGTTGTCCAGCTGCATGCTAATTCCATGAAGAGCACAGTTCCAAACTTTTCCCACAAATGTTTTTTTTTTCTAGAACAGCATTTTAAAGGGTAAATACAACATGTTTTAAGCAAAACACTAATTCATTATCCATTTTATGTAAAAAAAAGTCTTCATATTTGCACTTGATCCAAGCAGAAGCTGCCATACTGCTTCTAAACAAAGTACAATACTCAAACTATATATCAGGGAAAGACTATCGAAACTTAAAGAAAGTACCTTTCAAAATCATATACAACATACTCTCCAATGGGATGGGGTGCCTTGTGATGCCACTAGGTCCGCCCAAAATGTTTTGCTTTGTGGATCAAACCATTAGAATAACTGAGCCAATTAAGATGCCCTATAATAATCTCATCTCTTTCTCCTTTTAGACCAGCCTACTTCAAACTCTAGATTATGGGTTTCAGGCCATTATAGTTATATTGGGATATGTTGGCTTGCATATCCCTTAAATCCCTGGCAGGATTAGGAAGGAGCTGGAATAGGCATAAGAAGGAACTGGAAAAGATATGTAACTATAATGTAACTATCTTAACTGAATTGATCCTGCCATTTAGAGATATCATAGGGTGGGGGCAGGGCACACATAGGTTGGGGGATTCCAGTTACCCAGAAATACCCCTTTCTCTAATTATAGTAATAGTAATTATAGAACCTGTCAGTTAGTAGGTATGATAAATTGACTATAACACGTTGTCTGCAGCCTAAGAAACATTACCACGAGCATCTGCATATATTTTCATGAACATTGGCCACAACAAAGTGGCCATCGTCACTTTTGTCTCTAGTGTATTATTTTTACAGTTTTGTATCTAGTGCTCTGTTGTTTGACTGACATAGAAAACAACAGAAAGTAAATGACCTGTTATCATCTGCAGTCTGATGTGCAGCACTGGGTAAGTAACGATAACACTAATTTTAATAGTTTTTATTTTAATTGTGTGTGAGAGGAGATTAATATTAGTTTTGCAGAGTAATATTAATTTGGTTAGATCATCAGATTTATTTAAAGCAGTGTTCACATTAGTGTACAGCTTACTTCATGCCTCATTCTGTTTTATGCAACATTTTATTACATTTATGTAGATTTTACTGTTTTAATTCTAGTTTTCATATCTTAGTACAGCACTGCTTCCTAATTTCTGTTTTGTGTGCAATTCTGCATTGTTTTGCTATGCGGAATGTCTGCACAGTACCTCTTCTCCTTATGTCAATTCACTGCATAAGTACACTGCACAGTACCACTTCTCTTTTTGTCATTGTACCACTTCTATTTATGCAATTTTTATACTGCACATACGGACACTGCACTTTGTCATTTTTATGCTGTACAATTGGACACTGCACTGTCCCATTTCTTTTTACAGGGACGGGCTGGAACGGGGGGCAGAGGGGCAGCAGGCACCCGGGTCGCTCAGTCTAACGTCTGATCGGGCCGGCCGCCTCCCCCTGTCCCCTGCCATGGATGCAATAATTTGTTAATATTACCGGCGGCCGCATCGCGTATCACGCGATTCGGTCGCGTCAGCGCACAGGAGGCCGCATCACATGACACGCGATGCGGCCGTGTCATTATGACGCGGCCGCATCACGTGTCATGTGATGCGGCCGCCTGTGCGCCCCCCGGGCTGATACCTCTCAGCCCGCGCCTGTCTCTTTATGTCATTTTCATTTTTGTTTTTTAAAATGAAACTTAAACTTGAAATATTAAAATAAGTTACACTTACTGGGGTTTCACAAAAATTTCCTTATCAGGGTCAAATTTCCCGAAGACCGTGAATAAAACCGGCAAGTGAAAACAGTGGAGCAGGATTCTCTCAGTAGCTGCTTCTGCACCAGTTGTTAGATTACGTCTTACACACTTTGGGATAAATATTTTAAGCTGCGGGTTCAAAAAATGGAGATGTTGCTATAGCAACCAATCAAATTCTAGCTGTTATTTTGTAGAATGTACTAAACAAATGATAACTAGAATCTGATTGGTTGCTATAGGCAACATCTCCACTTTTTCAAACCCGCAGTTTAGTATATATAGCCTTTTGACTCAAAAGGCTATATTCTTATAGCAAACTTCTTATTTACAAATTATTTAAGTACGCAAAAGTGTCTGTCGCCGGTTTATTGTAGCAAGTTCTTTTAAAAGCATTTTGTATTTAAAATCGCCTTTGAAACCATACCACCTCAACGCCAGCTGCATATATCACCAGTCAGCTGTGTCAGGTGTCTTCTCCGCATTAAGTAACAGCACTACTGAAGGTATTTAGCCTCTATAGGTGATATAAAGTTAGTTTATAATCCTTATGATGTCAGTGAATGGATGGTCATGACAAAAATGAATCTGGTGGATAAGAAAATGGAGGACATTGTGAAGTCTAAGTGCTCATTTCTTGGCAAGGAGCTTAGTATCCTATTTCAGGGAAATAGGATTATCATTTGTGCATTGTGCATTTGTACATTGGATGGTATCTTTATCTAAGATAGGGATGACTACTATGCTTGCTCTAAGGGTGTCCTAACGGAACTCATCTTCCCCTTCCAAAATATAATTAAATGTAACATCTGCCGCTGACCAAAGATTAAAAACAAATATAAAAGCAGGCGTAGGATGGGACTACATATCCCAGAGTCCCTAACGGCCAGAAGGATATTGTGCTACCGCACCAGAACTGACAAGGGAGGAGGAATAACAGTTTTACTGTACACCAGGGAGAGGGAGGGAGAAGGAGAAAACTAATTGAGACAGATCTGTGAGAAACCATATATATTATTGAGATTTATCTATTAAGAGATGTATATATAATAGGTTGTATTTGTGGAGATCAGTATTTATGAGAAAAAAACATCTGATAATAGAAATATATGTAAAAAGAATTATCTATGAAGCCAAAGCATCTGTGAGTAGAAACATAATTTTAAAAAACCTTGTCAGCTCTGCTGTGGAAGAGACACTGTGAAAGCATGTAAGTAAAATCACACTTTATACATGTACTTTCTGACACATGTCTCAGACCTTTATGTAGCAGAACCTAGGTGCACTGCTATACCTGTGTGTGACTTGGTCTGCAGTCTTTACCTGCATACCATCAGCTGCATAGCTGATTCCCCTCTTAGAGGCCAGTGGAAATCCACTCCTTTTGTCACAATAGGTGTTAGACATAGTGTTATGTTATAGTGATTCAGGATTAGTTTACAAAGAGAATTTACTAATATATCTATATTAAGTCGAATACTCAAACTCATTAAAGTGTTTGTTATTTTAATTATTTATTCACTAATTGTACATCTAGTTAAAATATATATTTGAAAAGTAAATAAGTTTCTTTAAAAGAACCATCTTATCGTGTGTCAGAGTTGAGCAAAGTGTGTGGTTACAGGGGATCCCCAAGTCACCCCTTGTGGTCATTACATCCACATCCATACATACCCAGAAAAGAAAGACTTGGTGAAGGCACTGAGCAAAATAAAAGTAAGCGATACATACATGAAGAGATTACAGATACACCCCTTAGCTGGAGTAAGGGGGTATTAAATAAATAATGCTAACAATTTAGTTTATTGGGGCAGCACAGTGGCTCAGTGGTTAGCACGTCTGCCTCCCAGCACTTGATTCCCATCCTTGGCTTTATCTGTGTGGAGTTTGTATGTTCTCCCTGTGTTTGCGTGGGATTCCTCCAGGTGCTGTGGTTTCATCCCACATTCCAAAAAACATACTAGTAGGTTAATTGGTTGCTCTCAATTTGATCCAAGTCTCTGTCGCTCTGTGTGGATGTTAGGGAATTTAGACTGTAAGCTCCAGTGGGGCAGGGATTGACGTGAGTGAGTTCTCTGCAGAAATAGTGGCGCTATATAAAATAGTTGTTGATGATGATGATGATGATGATGATGATGAAGAGCAAAGATCAATGAAATGTCGTAGATTTTTGGGAATTGAAACTATACGGACCAAAACCTCTACCTGATTTCATTGACTTAATTGCCTATTACAATTCATTAATAGAAACAGAAGTATTTAATGTTGCTAATTTAGAATTTCTTAGCCTTGTAAAATATAAATTTGTTAACCTATGAGAATGCAAACTTCGTTCTTCCAACGGAAGGTTTTTCTTTTGGTGTAGAGGAAAAAACTTTGATATTCAGTGTGGCAATATCTTCCACTTGTAAACAATAGGCCTTATTCCCATCAGTGCTATGGATGAGTGGGATTGCCTACAGAATAATAATGAAGAGCCACAGCATGTGGAGAGGGCACTAAAAGTGCCATTTTCCCCCTATCCTTCGGTGCCGCTTAATAGTTATTTTTTTGCTCCTACACTACATATATAAACTTTTGCTTCAATATATATATAGATATATATAGATATAAATATAGATACTATACTATATGTATTCGGACGCTTGACCATTAAACCAACAGGGACTGTAATGACATTGCATAAAAGTACATATACTTTAATATGGAGTTGGTCCCCCTTTTGCAGCGATAACAGCTTCCACTCTTCTTGGAAGGCTTTCCACAAGATGTTGGAGTGTTTCTGTGGGAATTTGAATTTACAGAATTTCATTCTGTAGTGTATTTTTCATCATCATCATTAATCATCATCATTATTTATTTATATAGCACCACTAATTCTGCAGCGCTGTACAGAGAACACACTCACACTAGTCTCTGCCCCAATAGGCTTACAGTCTAAATTCCCTAACACACACACAGAGAGATTAGGGTCAATTTGAAAACAGCCATTTAAACTACTATTATGCTCTTGGATTATGGGAGGAATCCGGAGCGCCCATGGAAAACTCACTGAAACACAGGGAGAACATACAAACTCCACACAGATAAGGCCATGGTCAGGAATCAAACTCATGAGCCCAGTGCTGTGAGGCAGAAGTGCTAGCCACTTAGCCACCGTGCTGCCCAAATACATCTTATTATTAGCATTATTTATGTAATAATTCAGCTAAGGGGTGTATCTGTTAATCACTGCTAACCACTAAGCCACCATGCATTTTTATGGTCAGGCAGGTTGGATTAGAAGGCCTGGCTCGCAATCTCCTTTCCAGTTCATCCCAAAGGTGTTCGATGGGGGTGAGTTCAGGGCTCTGTGGCAGCCAATCAAGTTCTTCCACACTGTACTCATCAAACCATGTCTTGTAGTCCTTGCATTGTGCACTGGGGCATAGTCATGTTTGAATAGAAAAGGACCTTCCCCAAACTGTTGCCACAAAGTTGGAAGCATAACATTGTCCAAAAAGACTTGGTATGCTGAAGCATTAAGATTGCCCTTCACTGGAGGTAAGGGGCTAGACGAATCCCTGAAAAAACGGCCCCACACCATTATCCCTCCTCCCTTAAACTTCACAGTTTGCATAATGCAGTCAGGCAGCTAATGTTCTCCTAGCATCTGCCAAACCCTGACTCGTCCATCTAACTGCCAAACAGAGAAGCGTGATTCGTCACTCCACAGGTTTCCACTGCTCCACAGTTCAGTGTCGGTGTGCTTTACACCACTCCATCTGACGCTTGGCATTGGTCTTGGTGATGTGAGGCTTGCATGCAGCTTCTCGGCCATGCAAACCCATTCCATTAAGCTCCGCTGCACAGTTTTTGTGCTTACATTAATGCCAGTGGAAGTTTGGAAATCTTCAGCTATGGAATCAGCAGAGTGTTGGTGACTTTTGTGCACCATGCGCCTTAGCAGTCGTTGACCCCGCTCTGTGATTTTATGTGGTCTTCCGCTTCCTGGCTGAGTTACTGTTGTTTCTTAATGCTTCCACTTTCTAATAATATCACTTGCAGTTGACCGTGGAATGTCGTGCAGGGATGAAATTTCACGAACTGTCTTATTGCAAAGGTGGCAATTTTGTATTACTAATACTTGCAAATGGAGACTGCATGACTAGGTGCTTGAATTTATACACATCCGGCAACGGGTCTGATTGCAACACCTCAATTCAATAATTAACAGGTGTGGCCACATCAAATACTTTTGTCCATATAGCGTGTGTATATGCATGTGTGTGTGTGTGTGTGTAATATATATATATATATATATATATATATATATATATATATATATATATATATATATATAATGTATAGACAAAGACAAAGGAATAGTGCTTCAGGGCAGATATGTTAGTCCCAGGTTTCTGACCTACATGTGTGGGAAGAGTGTCTTCATTTTTAGGAAAAGCTGATACGGGTCCCTGGGGTGTAAATGGAAAGAGAATTGTGGGCTCCATTTACAGGGCCCAGTTCTGTTCTGCTAGTCTTGCAGCAGACTGGCTAATGGTTACACCTGTGATAGGTGTTTAAAAGAATGTCAGATTGGTCCCTCTGGGTCTCTGCTCTGCCTGGGGAAAGGACCTGCAGCATCTCTGTAGGAGATAGATGTCAAAGTATAGTATAATTTTTTTTTTTTTTATTGTAGCAAAATTCAACGGTAGAATTAGTAAAATATTCTCAACATACTTAAAAACATTCTTCCCCCTGAGATGTAAATATTTCTTCTTACAGAGTAAATAAAGTTTAATAGAAAATATCCATTTGAGAGTAATCGAGTTTCTCAAGTTATCACGCCTGACATTCAATGACTAAAATATTTATTTAACATATTCATAATGATTTGCTTTATTGCAAAGCAAATGCCATGCAAGATGGGAAATATATTTAAACAGCTCGCAGATGCACTGCAATGACACTGATCAGCTTTAGGCACAGCTCCTGAGCCTTCTCCTCCCTTCATGCATTAAACACAGGTGGGTTAATGCGTACCACTTTCTTTAGACTGAATTGAGAAATGTTGCACTACTGAAAATTAAACCAGCTGAAAGCAGAGAAAAGCATGTGAGGTAAGCAGGATGGTGGAGGATAGAGACAGTGCCGGAGGATCAACAAGACAGCATAGGTGCACTTCTGGCCCTGAAGGCTCTAGGATATCACGCTACAAAAAACCCTTAATTAGCAAAGATAGGTGGTGGACACATTTGTCACACTTACACAGTTATTCACTGTTCTCAAATAATGTAGAGGAAGTTCAGAAACTGCCTGTCTTCCTTTTTTAAGACAGTTAAGTGTCTACAGAAGTTGCAATGGAGGGAGTTATTGAATGGTCAATGTACAATATGACTGAAAACTGGTTGTTTTTTGTGTATTGCGATTGCCAATGCAGTCCTCTTTACCGGTGGCTGGAAATACAGGTGTCTCTGTACACTGTGACTGGGGATGGGGAAGATACACTGTAGCTTTCAATGGGATTGTGCAATGTGGCCCTGTCTGAAATAATTAGCGAAGCTGGCATTAAGAAGTGTGGTAATGGAGCCACAAAACTGTTACCTGCTTAGAACACATTTAATTCTGGCTCAAGGTGAGTCTATAGGTCTTTGAATTCCCCTTTATACTGGAAATACTTCATAGGATGTTTAAAATGTGAAGAAAAGGTGTTTTAGTTACTCTTACTATGAGTTCTCTCATCAAGATTGTGCAACTTAAGCATTTTTACAGCACAAGAGAAACATAAATTCTAGAGGTCACTTGTGAAGGCCAAGTGCATCATATTGAGATTTTGCTTTTGCATGTCATTGCGCTTTGTTTGTGCCACAATCATTTTTATTCAGAAAAGATTCTGGCTGTGGGGACGTGCACAGAATTTGGCTGGACAGTGAGCAGTAATGGTTAAACTGAACACAGCGAAATGGAAAAAATACCTACTTACCTGTAAACAGACGCAGCCCAGGTCCGATATCAGGAGAGGGCGACACTTCCAAATTACGTCACTTTCAACCATGACTTGGACATTTCGGGTTTTAAAGTGGCAGCGCACGGACCTATGTAAGTACTACCTTTACGTGACTGGTTAGGGTTAGACAGTGGGTTAGGGTTAGGGTTAGGCAGTGGGTTAGGGTTAGACTGCGGGTTAGGGTTAGGCTGCGGGTTAGGGTTAGGAATACAATTAACATTACCATTATGAAATGGGTCCGTGCATTGCCGCTTTAAAAAAAGAAAAATCCAACTCGCTGTTGCAAATGACGTCCTTTGGAAGTGTCGCCCTCTTCTCACATCGAATCTGACCTGTGTCTGTTTACAGCTAAGTAGCTACTTTTTACATGTCGCTGTGTTCACTATCGCAATAATTATGTAGGTAAACACTGTCGGTTTTTACAGCATCGCAAATTCGTACTACACCCATCCATATGATGTGTGACCCTGATATTTAAGTGGAAGACTAGAGAAGTGACTAAACCAACTTGTAGGTATTGGGCCTGATTTATTAAGGAAAGCAAACAATTGAGTAAATTTGCACCTTGGTAAAACCATGTTGTAATTTAAAGGGGTGCAAAACAGTTTATTATTTTGCTCATAAATAAAAAAACGGCTGTTTTTCATGTAGGACCCAAATACTTGATATCTTTATCTTTACACTGACAATTGAAGTTTATCTTGGACATGCTCTACCCCAATTATAAATCTGTCCCCACTTTTTAAATTTATCTCCCCCTCGAATGCAACATGGTTTTGACAGGTTGAAAAGTTACTAATTTTTGTTTTCTTTACTTTCCTTAATGAACCAGGCCCACTAACTTCGTATGCAGGGAAAGAGATTTCTAGTTGCATTTACTCTCAGTCCAGAGGTGGTTTAAAACCAGAATTTTAATGGAAACATTTTTACATTCCTTTGTGCATGCTTTGCTATTTACTCATACCTTGTGCACACTGAAAAGGACAAAGAACAGATTAAAACTCACAAATCTGACATCCGTTTTGTGTCTTTACTACTTTCAGTTGCTTATTATAGAAAAACCTGATAGAGATGATTACTGGTCTGGAGGTATATGCAAATTTGTATTCATGTAATGTTCTGAAAAGCTGTCACCTATTTAGTTTATTTAAACTGCATTAGCACATTTTTTTTAGACTGAAAAACAGCTATTTTTTTGTTATTTTGACCAATTAAGGACAACTTTAATGTTTTTACCATCAAGTTTTGCTTATCATTTTTTTTATTTTATTGAGCACATGAAGCATGTAACAACAAAACATACATGTTTTAAAACAACATCAATATTCCTCACAATTTTTATGGCATCATGATGCATGATACATCAGTCCAGATATGTGTAGTGCATCACAAGATGAGTTGAGGGGAGAACGGTACAAATCAGAAAGTGAAGTGGGAAAGGGGTAAATGGTGTCTTTATAACTAGATTAGTGTGGTAAAATAAAGGCCATATAAGGGTTAATGCTGAATGGTAGAATCTATCTATGACATTCGTGACATGGTGCATTTTCCTGCCAGGTTCCTATCATTTGACTTGCTCTCCTAATTTGTGTGTGGGTCATACATACCTCGCTTTGAGCTCCATAAGATAATGAGCCATGTGGTAATGTATATGTTTTAGTATAAATGCTATTTGAATAGGTGTAGTATTTATATGTGAGCGATTCCTTAAAATCTTGTCACCATAGCCAGGTTGCTGTAAATTCAGTGTAGTGATCTACTGCTGCCATTGACATGTCATTCATATTCATGTAGAAGTTTGTTCTAACTAGAGATGCTCAGGCTCGGTTCCCCGAGAACCGAACACACCGGAACTTAGCAGATCCGAGTACTGGCTTTCTTGCGCCCTCGTAATTGAAATTGAGGCAAAGCGTCATAGTTATGTCGTCGGATCTCATATCTCGTTAGTTTTGGATTCTATAAGTACCGCCCTCCACTGCAATCCAGCGCCATTTCACAGAGGGACACAGAAGGGGAGCACAGTTCTTGACAGTCTCTAGTGCAGTTGGGCAGTGTCATAGGTAGAAAAGAAAGAGGAGGGGTAGCAGTGTTCTTCAAAGTCTCCAGTGACATTGAGAAGAGCTCCATCGCTAATTGTCATTGCTGAAATAGAACTAATAGTCTTGGTCTTCTAAATCTGCAGTCACATTGTACTGTGTATAGGTAACATACAAAGTGGAAAGCTACATTGTTCAATTGCTAATTGTCATTGCTGAAAAAGAAATAATAGGGCTGGCAGGCTAGGTCTAAATCTGCAGTTACATTTTACTGTACCATAGCTCACTCAGAAACAGGAGAGGTGGCAGAGTTCAGTGCTTAAACAGAAATTGTAATAATACGGCTATCAGTGTTCTTAAAAGTCTCCAATAACATCCTACTGTGCCATAGCTCATAAAGAAACAGGAGTAGTGGCATTGTTCTTGTCACTCTCCAGTCTCAGTCATAATGATACTACCCATACTATCCCTCTTCCTCATGTGCTAAAGCCTATGTTCAAGTGCATAGTGGTTTTAAGTCAGGGAAACAAAAATGTAAAAAAACATTTTTTACCTTGGTCAAGAAAAAAAAGACCTGTAATCCAGGTAAAGTTATCTGCAGAAAAAAAAAAATTGCCAACATGCCATTCTACACACACAGTGGCAAGGAAAGTATGAGGCCTTTGTCTTTCTGTATGAGTGCAAGTTCTGCAACTGTCACTGAGGCATCTTCTTGTGAGGTCAGTCATGACCAAGCAAGACCTTGTCATTCGGACTCCAAAAGTGGTGTACAAATACTTTTACCTGTAAAAGCCGAACTGGAAGAAAACAGTAAGGCATTAGAGGAAAATATATGTTCAGATTAAGAAATTACACAAATCTCTGAGGAGAGTCTATCCACGAGTGCTATGTGTAATCCTGATCTTTCTGAAAGTGTACCCATAAATAAGGCCCATATTACTTACAACCTAATTATACCTTCGGCTTCCAATATAGGTACATACTGTATATTCAAGTCAATGTTCCCTTTAAACTAATTCTGCAAATGCAGAGTTATAAGTTTCATCTAGTGAGAACTCCACCCTGAGGGACAGCTTTGAGACCATGGTTTTTAGTGTGGTCTTGCAGAATAGATTTTCCATTAATTTCCAGATTGCTAAATTTAGAAGGCATAGCAGTTTTAAACATGGAAAATAAAATGTTTGAATACTATCTAGTTTCATGCTATCACAATAAAAAAAGCTAAACTCATAAAATGTTAAATAATTATGTTTAGAAATGAGCAAAACCTTTTGACCACAAAATTGGTTTGTGAAAGTTACTGAACACAATTGTGTATTAAAATTGAATTTTGAAAAACAAACAAAGAAGTTGGATCTACAATCTTCGCCAATTTGACAAGAACTTGAAATCACTATTTGATACTGGATGAATATGACAATGAATTGACATTTTCATTCTATTCTCTTTGACAATGAAATACTGAGAATATCTGCATAATCATAATGCATCATAAAGTCATTGCCAAAGACTGATTGCTCTAATGATTAATGACAGTGGATTCAAAGGTTTGATAAAAGTCACACACAATTTAAAGTACTTGACCTTAGCTTACTATAATAATTATCTCTGCAACAATGACTGATGAAAGCTTATTATTGACAACTCAACGATAGCCATAGATTTCTTGAATCTTGGGTCAATTATGAGCACCCCTTGCTGGTTTAAACATGTTTTAAGCAGGCACCTTTTAGATTATAATGCGGTACACCTTAGAATTAGTAATTTCTTACACTTGTCAAACACAGTAGTTCACAAAGAGAGAATTGTGTGCCTGCTGTTAAAGAGAATACATATAAAGGGAGAGATGAAGGGAGATTATGTCAAATTGTTCTACATTGCTGCATAATACGGCAAACATAGAAAACATTATGTTCTCATAGCCTAGGGTTATTCTACTCTTTAGATTTATTGAAAGTCAATGTATGTTAATGGATTTAGCAAAGTTGTATATCAAACTTAGGGTGAACTTGTCATTTTGCTGAGAAATCATTAAATTATTAAACTACTCAATGGTGCATATAGAAACAATTCTAAGATTTCTACTGTAGCAGTTTTGCCAAACTTTTGGTCATCACATGAGTCAATTACTAGAATTTTTTTTCCAATAATAAGAAAGTGCCTAAGAGTTGTATAAACCATTCATATTTGAAAGGCCTTTAGTTAGCATCTAATAAAACTGAATGCGCAGTAGGATACTTTATTTTCTTACTCTTCCAATATGGATTCAATAATAAAGGGCTTGCAATACAGTAGCAGATCACATCATTTAATATCCATAATTTAACTGGAACTACGGGTTTTCCTGGCTGAACAGGGTGCAACGTGATTGGATGTAAAGCAATCATGTGACGTCACATCCAATGATATGTCACTATCTTCAACGAGGAACATTTGCTGCTTTAGTCTCTCAAAAATGGTGCGATTGGCCTGTGGTTGTTCAATTCCTTTTACTATTCCATAACCTTTTTGTAATGCTTTTCTGTTACTTAGAGAAGTACATTTAAAAACTCAGTCCTAAATGTTATTAATGGTGCTTGAAAGAAATTCCTTTCTGTAATAATCATATAAAAAATAATTCACTATATCATGAGCTGGTGTGATTCTAGCCTTGCTGTTGTCTGATGTAGACCAGGAAACAGACTTTTGTCCAATTGTGTGGTCAAGAACAAGGTGTAAATAGTGAATGGTGATAATGATAGCTGCCAGCAATAATAAACCACTTGTGATTGGCTGTTTGGGAATGCTCTGCTGACGCTGATAGGTGCTTCTTCATAGCACATGCATATATTATTCTTTTGTGTATGTGTTTAAGTTTTTTTTTTTCCTCACATATGTGAGACAGGGAGATGTTTTCCTATATTAATGAGATTTTTTAAGTTTTATTGACACCTAATAGCATATACATATTTTTGCAAACAAAACATATGCTTATAAACATGGACGTAAGTTTCATGTACGCCTGGCATAAACCAGGTGCATATACTACTGATGCAGACCTGCACATATGCCCGCAATTACAACTTGTTTTTATAGCAGTGCGGTCAGCGGCTAATACAAGGCGCTCTGATTAATTGGCCGCAGGTTAATTCTACTTTCGAGGTACTTTGGCTCTTGGACTTTTGTGTTTCTGTGGACATGTCACTTTGAGTCCAGAGGGGGCGTTGTTCCTCTAATGCCAGGTTAAGCGTCGGCCATTCACAGCTACGGGATTTCAAATAAGATATAACATATTTATTTAAAAGAAAACAAAATTACAAAACACATAATACAAACATAGATTACTCAAACTAATAATAATTAAAAGAACCCGATAAGATCTTAATTGGGAAAGGAAACTTTTGAACAATACCTCTGTTACACATTCTTACATTCCTTAATGTGTATTATACTCCATCATTAACTCATGCAGCCCATCATTAGAACTATCTATTATAAATATTTAACCGCTCTGTGAAAAAACATCTCTTTATTAGAGTTTACCATATTGCCACCTATACTTCCCACACAAATGCACCCTAAAAATTGTATTCGCTTGCAGTCAGAATTTGAGTTGGGACCTCCCTTCCCTTTGTTTTCATGGCTGCATTTATATTGTCTACCTTGTTTGTCCCTGTTTTATATCTGTCCTTTTCCCACTGTCTGGCGCCATGGCACACTGTTGCATCTTCATAATTATCATCATCAGCTATTTATATAGTGCCACTAAATCTGCAGCACTGTGCAGGGAACTCACTCACATCAATCCCTGCCCTATTGGAGCTTACAGTCTAAATTCCCTAACATACACACACACACACACAGACCAAGAGAGATTAAGGTCAATTTAATTGCAGCCAATTAACCAACCGTTTTTTTTGGAGCCTTAAAAATGAACGATAATGATAATAATAATACAAATAGAGCATGCTCTGTTGGCCATAGTCAAATGCTTACTACAGTTTCCTACTTTGTCAATGCCAAAAGTACTGTACGCAAAATTACTTCTAGAATTATGAAACTTTCAAACGCTAATGTAAATTAAGAGATAGCCTTTAATCTACTACACAGGGTTTGTATTTTTATTTATAAAATCAGTGCTCAAAGTGGTCATTTGTCCTCCAAATATATTATTAAATGTGTTAGGCCTTTATTATGTAAGAATTTTTAACAAGCTTAAAAAGTGTATTATTTTAGTGTATTATAAAAGGGAGATGGTTATTCCACTAGGGTCACCAAAATGGCATGTCATTTGCTATTTTCCGTGTATTCAAATAAATACAAATGGATTCTAAACACTAGGAATAAGAGGTTGCATGTTTGATTTGAAGAGGTAAAAACTGCAGATTCACTAAATGTACTAAAGGCAAATCCACCTATAAATTGACAGTTTTCAAACTCTTCCACAAAAAAATCACCAAGGGCTAGGTTTACTAAGCTGCGGGTTTGAAAAAGTGGGGATGTTGCCCATAGCAACCAATCAGATTCTAGCTATCATTTTGTAGAAGGTACTAAAAAAATGAAAGCTAGAATCTGATTGGTTGCTATAGGCAACATACCCACTATTTCAAACCCGCAGTTTAGTAAATCTACCCCCAAATCACTGATTTCGCAGTGATAAGTATAGGAGGTAAATGAATGGTTAATAAATTGATCTTGGAAATCACCAAAAATGTGAGATAAGAAATAAATATGCATGAACAAGCATTAAAATGAATAGGCTCATTCATTTTAGTGGTGTTTTCCCAGATAAGCTCTTAATCACATTAAAAAGAATAGGCCCTTTGAAAGAATAGGAAGAGCTCACAGATTTTTAAACATTGTTGGTGTGTTCACATTTTTTAATACATGGTAATCACTTGCCTGCAATTCTCTTCTCACATCATGACACTGTCCTGTCACAGTTCTTTACAGTGGTGCTGTTGTAAATATCTGACTATTGACTATTCTATCCCCACCCACTTTAAAACTGCACAAGAAGCAGATGAAGAATCAGCCATAACCAAATGCACTTTTAAAAGAAAATTTTCTGAGTGGTCTGCTTTGTTTATTCCCATTATAAATTAATCCTGATGCCTGAAATTATTAGAAATAATAAAGTATAAAATGGCCTTTAATTGTACATGAAAATTCCCAAAAGTAAATTACACAGGTCAAATATTTAGTAATGTTTTCTTTTATATTTTGCATTACAAACAATATGACCTATCAATTGCTTACAGGCAATACACAAAAGAAAATATATAATAATCTGAAAACTGATATCAATATTTGTCATTGACCAGTAAGCTAGAAATGGCAATTATTTGAACATTACATGGACAAATTATTGTTATCAATTTATCTCATATTATTGTGCAATTATAAAAAAATTACTTTACAGCAAGATATGCATAGAACACGTGCATAAAGGAACATATTCTAGTCATACAACATGCAAGACATTAACAGGTCTGTATTACTATATACTCCCAGCTTGGAAGATACACTACTTGTCTTCACACATAGGCTGAGCACATCACAAGAAAAATGCAAATGTAAAAATACATCATATAACAAAGCAATCCTTGGGAATATGATATTCCTCTTGGGCTCATTTTCTGAAATAAAATAACTGATGTTAATATTGTATGCACGCATATAATGATTTGTAAGCCAAATTGTCTTATATTCATTCGAGTAGCTGGACCATCCCATGATAGTAGATCCTTACTCTTTATTAATTTATGCATGTATGCATATTCATTGGAAGTCTTTAAATGGATATGTGGGGAATGCTATACGAAACTATTCTGCATATAATTAAAATATATTTTATATATGAATATTCATAGTGAAGTTGCTTGATAAATAACTACACATAAAGATGCCTGAATAACACAATAACTCATTACAATCATTGGTATTAAGGTCTGTTGCAGCTATTTTGAAACTTCTTAAAAGGGATGAGAGAATATTGAAAGTGTGATCTATGATAACCAAAAGTAAGGGATAGCAAAAAAAACTTGTGGTGCACACATATGTTTTTAATAATATATGTTTTGTAATTATTTGTAAGTACATACAATTAATGGTGATTATTTTACATCATCATCATCATCAGCTATTTATATAGTACCACTAATTCCACAGCGCTGTACAGAAAACTCATTCACATCAGTCCCTGCCCCATTGGAGCTTACAGTCTATATTCCCTACCATAAACACACACACACACACACACACACACACACACACAGACACATGCTTGTTTTTATTGCATCGTGAGGACCAATGTTTGGAACATGGCGTATAGGGACACCACTTTCCTAACACCCTGTTGACAGAATAATCATAGGGGTATGTGTAGGAGCAGTTTGTCACCAGAGTTACCACATGAGATTTGTACTTTGACTTTGCATAAAGTACTGACACAGACTGCAAGATGGGGAAAGTGTAATATATTGTGACTATCTGAGGACATCCACATTCCTGCATACATAAATGAATAAATAATAACAATGGTAAGGAAAGTTTTGTGTATCCTGGCCGTCTGAGGACATCCGCATGTCCGCTTACACCGAAACTTAGCCATGGAGGCTACAGTTCTGTTCAACCACTTTGCATCATTTCAACAAGTTTGATCCCTCTTTAAAGCAGTTATACGGTTCTTTATGTAGAATTTCACCCACAACCAGTTCCGATCTTTGAGTATGGATGGTTCAGCCATGAGGCACGCAACACAGTCTCGCTCTCCGGGCACCCAGCATGTCTGTATAAACCTCACCAGGTGTTTATCCACAGCCTGAACCTCCTCTAAGTCCCAGGATTTCCTCCGCACTTCCTTGCAACCTGAAAGGAAGAAGAGTGGTCCATTATGGCTCTGGAAAATACAGAGAAGGCAAAGTTCTTCTGCCTAGCAAAACTGTATGCTACACCTGCCTGTGGAAAGCCATGGCTGGGAACTGGTCCCGTGTTGCCAGGTCCATACACCGCCTCTCTTCGGATGTGGAAGTATCGAGTAACTGCTTGGCCAGTTGTCCCTCTGTCACGGCTTATTGCTCATCATCTGATATGTCGCTCTGTAGCTGGACGGGTTCTGAAAAGAAACAGATATGTAAATGACTGAGGTAAAAGCCAAAAGCATACATAAGACACCAGATTTTCCACTTACCGTCCGGAACAATGTGCATCTCGTCCAAATTCTTGACTTTAAATTCGGCCAGTCCTGCACTCTTTAGAGCCATTAACAGTTTGCTGATCTTGACAAGTTGGAGGGTAACTTCTGAGAGACAGTAATACTGCCGATGCACCCTGATGTCGTGCTCAATGTAGTCTGCCAACTGATCCAGTTCTGAGTTGCTTAGGTTGAGGACCTTCGAGAGAGTGGCAATGTGCTTTCAAAGCTTCGTGGAAGACAGTGTGTAGGGATGCTTGGCCCCACACTCTCGGGCAAACAGCCGTATGCAATCGGAATCTATGAAGTGTGACAAGGCAGCTGGTCTGGCGAAGATATACACGTTTGGCTATCCACTCCACATGTGTAAATCTTTTCTGCGAGAAGTTCCATTGCAGCTTGCATGACTGGTGTCAGCAGGATGGGGACTTTTCTCCCTCATTTTCCTCGGATTTCAATGCGAGTGAAGTGCCGGCAGAGCTTCCTCTCCACCTCGGAAAGCGCGAGGGACACATCTTCATAGAGATCCGAGGTATATCTTGAGGAGAGCAACATTTGTGAAACTTCCCCTTCCCTTCTACGATTAAACAAGATCACCTGTGCCAGGGTGACTTTTACATGTAGTGCCCAGTGGTTAACCGTAGGCTCGGTGGATAGCCCACTTCGGTAGGCTTGCTGCTTCTCATCGAGGTACAAGTGCATCTTTTTCACATCTTTTGTGAAAGGTAAGAGTTGAGGCATGTTCCACTTGGACTCCTTAAGAGTTTTCAAGGCAGCCGCTGAGATCAACTCGTTCCATCTCGCCTCATATAGCTTCCTGAAATTCTGTGTGTTTTCAACAACAGCCCTTCATCATGGCTCGGCACTCCACTATGCTCGCTATCTGTTGCAGGCCATACCTGATCTTGAGTGTACCTTTCTCCTCGTCATAACCAGCTACCAGCTTCACAGTGTCTACTACGTGCAGAAAGTTCGATGGGGCGGTAAAGTCTTACATCCTCTTGAAAGGGGTTGCTCTTCTGGCCTATAGCAGTAGCCTGCCCATTTCTCTAAGCTACTGATGGATTTACTTGTGCCTATCAAGATCTGATACGACCCAGTTGAACAGATGCTGTCCCATCTGCATGATGGATCGATCATTTTTGACTTCAAGTAAAACTTCATCCTGGGTCATGTCACTCAAGAGCTTCCAAAAGTCATCACTGATGTCAGGTTTAACATACTGAGCAAAGGCCCACAGTGACTGGACTCTGTTCTTGCCAGGTGTGAGGTTCTTGCCCCTTCGGTTTAGTTTACATCTCTTCATGTATCCCCAGAAGTATTTCCTTGCCATCAAGCCCTGGCAGGCTACACAGTGCATGAAGCCTTCAGTATCCATCTCTTTGTCTGGAAGTTTGCACGGTACCAGAATGCCATGGCCTGCCCTCATTGCCTCAGCATTGTGTGCAAAGTTGACCCTATTGCGAAGATTTGCCAATTGCATGCACCTGTCTTTCATGTGCTTGGGGAATTTCAGGGCCCAGGCTACTTCTGTCTCATTGCGGTGGACATGCTTCATGTAATGGGCAATTTTTTAGAGGGGAGTCTCACAGTAAAGGCAGTACTGCTTTTTGTTATACACCCTGGAGTCATCACTGTTTCTAGATAGCGTTTGGACAGACCCCGCATCATCTTTTCGACCCTCTGTGTTTAAAACACAGCTAGCAGAAGGTCAAAAATGGTCATCCATAGAACTCATCTCTGGGTACTTGCACTCTGCTGCAATGGGGCATCTCCGCTGGTGTCTGAACCACTCTCCTCCGAAGTGTCAGGGGCATACTCATCTTCACTGATCTCTGGGCTAGAGTTGGAGCTACCGTTGGGCTCTGTCATTCCTCAATGTTCCCCCTTTACCTTCAGCAGCATACGGCTTCGACGGTGTCTTCACACGCTTGGTGTAGAAAGCACGGGAAGGATGCAGTCACTTCCACTTTCTGCTCCTGCTCTGCAGTTGGACGGAATACTGTCCTATAGCGGTGCACACACAATTTCTCCCCTCCCCATCAGACACATGCGCACTTTTTTTTTTGCAACAAATGTGACTCATGGGGACATACCAGATTTTTATGCTGAGCATATCAGCAAGGTCCCCTGCATTGATTACCCTTGAGAAGCTTTGTATGGACCTCAAATTTTGTCCCCACTACAACTCAGGTCCCCACAGTGTTAGAGTGTAAACAGGTCAATGTCCCCACAAGCATATGAATGTAAGTACACAGTACACACACACAAACACACACACACACACACACACACACAGACTAGGGTCAATTTGATAGCAGCCAATTAACCTGCCTGTGTGTTTTTTGGATTGTGGGAGTACCTGGAGGAAACCCATGCAAACACGAGGAGAACATACAAACTCAACACAGATAAGGCAAACACTCTTCATCTTAAGTATACAGTACACTTTATTGCATCATGCACTCAATGTCAGTAAGAGTTATGTACTAACATTGCTTAAAGGGGCAAATCTGCTCTAAAATCATAGCAAAAAGCAGTTAGCTAGCCTTTACCTGCCTAGTGCAAGTTAGACAATGAAATCAACTGTCTAATTGGTTGCGATTTGCATCTATGAGTAACATTAGTAGATAACGTTCATGGAATTTATAATCCCAAAAGAAGCAATCTGTCCTTAGTGGGATTTTGGGTACATGACACATTGGGTGTGTGGTCCTATATCTAGTTGTGTCTAGAGGAATAGATGGAGAAGTTTTACCCTAATAACCAGCATAAAACAATTTACAAACCGTGGACAACTATAATCACCAACATCTATCTGTAATTATATTTTCACAAGACCAAATTAATTTTAATGCATAAGGCATGCTGGATAAGCTTTTAGCAATGTATCATGCTATTATCATGGAGAATGTTGATATATAAATCTAAAAATATTAACAGTTGGCTCCTGCACACTATTACGCGCTAAACAGATATTGGAACAGACAACATATGCATACATGTTAATTTATTTTATGTTGCAGCTATGTTATAGTATGCTACAGCTATATAGATTGTTGTATATTCACATGTTACATGAAGTTAGCAAACTTATATTTAGATATTACAATAATGAGTATTAAATGAGAGAACATATTATGTTAGAAGCATGTTCAATAAGCCTGTAAGCTTTCATAAAATTGCCTCTAAAAATGAACGTAATTTTAAGCACATATAAGGCTAATGTATGTGCATAAAGATTAGTCTGCTAAAATAGCTTAATCCAAAACTATCCATACCACCACAGATCTTTCATTCATTCCAGATTGTTAGTGGAAGACTTAACAAACTCAAATTGAAAGTCCAACAAAAATCTGACTTTGAAATTGTGCTCCTTCTTTTACCATATTTGCTTTACAATAAGTAATGTTAAACAGTAAAAAAACTAAAATATTGGAATACATTAGAAAAACCCCCAAAATGCTTTAATGTGAAAAACAGTAACAGATGTGAATCAGCTACAAACAACATTGCCATAAAAATGCCTATTTGTGGTTTTACAATACAAAACCTCATAATTTGTAATGTGAAAATGATATTTCTAAATTGAATACTAAGCTTAAACTAAACAGTTTAGCCTTTTATGCTATGAATGTTTGGTCATGGTATTATTCATTATAAACTTAGATAATGTCAGATGGTATCTCTCTTATAAGAGTGAGGGACTTGTTCTTGAATTTCCATTGTCTAATACAGTGTATGATGAATATCCTCTAATACTTTTGGTTTGGAAATATTATTCATTTATGACATTTTTATTATAAAAAATTACAGTTGACATTGTCCCACAACAGTACATATCTCCAATATGAAGATCATGACTACGTTTACAAGCATAATTAATAGCATATAATTTAGTTGTAACATCTTCAACAGAATAATTGCAGCATCCTATGGATTTTTTTCACTCCTGGTATTTTTCACAAAAATAACATTCCCTCATATATTTCATACTGTATTCATTTTATTTCTTTATTTATATTTCATTGTATTCTCGGTGTTCAGATATATGCATGCATGCATGTAATTTAGTGCCACAAAATATGTAGCAAGTATGAAAATTAAAGGGTGTAAGAAAAAATATAGAGAATAGATTAAATAACATGTATATTATATAAAACAAACAAGGAAATAGGTTCATGTGTCACTAAAGTATAAATTGAGAGACATAAAGAGATGAAAAGGAAGGAATCCAATATTTTATTTATAAGTGCTGATTTATAAGTGCTGAATTGACGCACATTATCAGTAGGTGCCTATTCCTTAAAACTACACAGGTAGCTCTTTTATTTTACATACATACAGTGCTTTTTTTGTCATAGAACTCCCGGAACTGAGTTCCGCCACCTTTTTTCAATGGGTTTTCCAAGTTTTAAAAGTAACTTTTGAATATTTGATAGAAATATATATATGTGGATACTCTGCGCTTCCCAAAAGAGAATGGATGCAGCCAGGGGATTAGATAGAAGGGGATTGGTCCCAACCCCTAGAGTACAAATGCCAAAGGTTCCCCGGCGCTGAAAAAAATGGGGGGAGGGGGGGGGGAAGGGAAAGATACCAAGGAGAGGATGAGGGTGGAAAAATAAATAAATAAATAAAAATAAAAAATAAATAAAAAATAAAATATAAAAAGGAGTTAGACAGAAAATTGGTGAAGCAAGTAAACCAGCCGTTAAACTTGTATTTATTGGAGGTGAAAAAAAAACTAATCTAATAGATCAGTTCCAGCTAAGCTGGATACATATGGTCATAAAGATGGTAACACACATTTGTGTACATATAAGTAAGGACATGAGTTGATGACAACAGTCTTTCCCTCCTGGTGTTCAAGCCAGCCGGCTAAAACACTGCCGTGAGTGTAAACCCACAAAAAGAGAGCTAAAACTGTAGTTTGCCCTACAGGAAAGACTTTATGAAGGTACTTTATAGTAAAACCTGGATAACTATATGCAAATGCTGCTCCTGTTTCTCATCGGCAGCGGGTGTATCCAACAAACAGTACCAATGTATTATGGTCATAAATGGTAACACACAATTGTGTACATATAAGTAAGGACATGAGTTATTGACAACAGTATTCCCTCCTGGTGTTCAGGCCAGCCGGCTAAAACACTGCCGTGAGTGTAAACCCACAAAAAGAGAGTTAAACTGTAGTATGCCCAACAGAAAAGACTATTGAAAGGTACTTTGTAGTATAACCTGGATAACTATATGTATATGCTGCTCCTGTTTCTCATCGGCAGCGGATGTATCCAACAAACTAACAGTACCAATGTATTTAATAAAGTCTCGTTTAAAGCTTGAACAGCTAGACCACAAAGGGGATCAAAAGGTCACTTCTATGATAAAGATCTATCAAACCCTTGAATCACAACTCCGTGAGCCAATGTGGCAAAACATAACATATACCGTGAGCATTGGCATTTGAATATTTGATGTTTGGTCCATGTGAACTTGAATTGCCCTGTCGAGCGTAGCAGGTCGGCGGTAAAATCATTAAAACGATGCATGCGGGCTGCTTGTGTGTCGAGTCCGATGCATGCGTGCTTCATCCGCCCTGGTTGTGATGGCGCTGCTCGGCTTGTGGCGCTGCTCAGCTTGTGATTGGTCGCGTGGTCATGCGCTGAGTGCTTACTGCGGGCAGCGACCGTCATGTTTCGCTACACAAGTGAAGTATGTGAGTGTGTGTACAGTGATTGACTACGTGATGTGAGTTCCGGCAACTTTTTTCTTACAAAAAAAGCACTGCATACATATAACACAAATTACATAATTGGAACGTGTAGGCACTCAGCATTGGGTGCTCTTTGCCGTTTACAGTCACAACCATCTCAATCCTCTCACAATAACATAGGGATCTAAATATGTATAGATTGAAACAGAGAAGGGAGAGATGAATATGATAGAAGGGCTTTAAAATAATGTAGGAGGCAAGCATTTTTCAGATTAAAGAGAAAAATCCCCCAGCACACTGCTATAACCAATAAATAAGCTGCTATTTCTACTTGTACATAAAAAAGCAGCATTCTCAAGTACACACATTTGCAAATGTATGGTAAGCCACCCGACCCGTCAAGGCGCTTCTGCTAATAGATGGTCCGAACTCTAAACAATGAGAGTCCTTATTTTTGGGCCATACATATATATGTTTTTAAATTGAGAGCTAACTTATCAAGAGGTACCCCAAAAAGCCTCCAAGTGGCAAAACAGCACCAGCACACCCCATCAGCTACTGACACCAAATATGCCTCTCAGACAAACAATACAGCAGTGGAAGTTGCTCAATCAATTTATAGGTTATATGCAGGTACTTGAAAAAGTGGGGTTATCCAAAATGGAACAAATACAGAGAAATTTCAGAGTAAGATAACTATTAGCGTAAGAAGATAAGCACTGAAACAGAAGTATAGCTGGTTTGGCGGAAATGTGAAGAAAAAAATTTCACTGATAGGGTAGTGGATAAGCAGAATAGCCTACCAATAAGGATGGTAGAGGGTAATAATAAGATATGACAATTCTTTTGTTCTCTGCTGTCAAATTGGAGGGTGCAATATGATATCATTGAGGATTTGCCCAGAATTAGACCTTCCCAGTGCATTTCACTAGGACAACTTCCTCAATGCATATCCGTACGTGTGTGCTGTGTAATATGTCCCAGTTATGAACCATGTATTTATTTGGAAAGCACAGATTGGTGTAAATTGTGTTTAAATCCCAATTTTAAATAAGGGATTGTTCCCTGTGGCCAAAGCTACCCTAATGCAAAAATTCAATATGTAATAATCTTTTTGTTGAAAGCTATACTATTTGCAAGAGGAGTGGTCTGCTCTCATGACTAATAAGAGGAAAAGTAAACTGCACATTGGTAAAATCTAATCCTGATTGATTGGTTTAGTGCAATCTACCCACTCCTCTAGATTGGCCACCTTGCTCAAACATCAACTAGGATTGGTGCAATATTTTAAACGCTTATTTGAACTTATTTCAGGGGTGGAGTCTATATAAAGAGCACATATTGCTGCAATCTGTGTATACATTCTTGTATTCCAACTGGGTGTATCATCACTACTACATAGTGATGTGTAAGAGTCCTTGTAAGGGGCTGTATATGAGCAATAAACACTACCCTTCCTAAAAGATCCTGCATGATGGATATTATCTGCTGTAATCCTTTTATCTGTTCCTTGGCTGTACTAAGTTGAATCCAGAGTCCTGAGTCAATGCTTTGCTTGCTGCCCTGCAGCCCGGATCCTAAGTAAGGAGGAAAGCAAAGAGGTGCTGCAGCACCTATAATCAACACTCAGAAGTAAACAATTCAAGGAGCCTGATGGTGGCAGTGACGACTCTCCTACAAATGGTGTACATTCAGGGCCATCTTAACAACATTATGGGCCCCGGGCAAAGCAGTGCACCGAGGCCCCTACATATATATATATATATATATATATATATATATATATACATATATATAGATGTATAGAGATACAGATATAGATATAGATATAGATATAGATATAGATATATAGAGATAGATAGATGTACTTGCTCAGTGACCCTTGAAGGTTTTTTTTTGCAGGTTTTCTTTTCAGGATTATTTATTCTAATTAAGAGCCCTGCCTATGGGACCCCCTTGTCCGTGCGGCCCCCGGGCACCTGCCCATCGTGCCAATGGAAAAGATGGCCCTGTGTACATTTGGTACTCGCAGTAGTTCAGTGTCTGATCGTGGAGTAGGAGTGGTCAGGTTACTGATGATAAAGTGAACCACAGCACAATCTGTAAAACCACTGAACCACAAAGCAGAGAGTGACAGAGTGAGCCCATCCTGTCTCAATATAAATAGCCCAAACTCATGAATGAATTCACCACGATAAATAATATATCTGAAATAAAAAAGAAAATATTAAAAAAACATAATAAAGTTGATTCTTACTAAGGAGATAATAATACAATAATGTATATTAATTCCTATATTCAGATCCTGTGATCATAAAGTATAGTTATGATTAAAAATCCATTTAACCTCATTTTGGGAGATTTTACTTAAGTATTATGTCTCTTATAATGAAACGGAATGCTGTCTATAGCAGAGAAGATACTTGTGATCCCATTTATATGTAAGGATAAAGTGCTGTAAAATACTCAAAGCACAAAACTTCCAATGTGTAGTGCAAAATCATATTTAGCTGATATTTGCCTCAATTTTTACTAACTTGCATAGGCATATGGAGCAAAATGACAGCATTTATATAGTGAGCCTGAGGAAGTAGACAGACATAAAGAGTGGGTACACTTAGTTTTGTGGAGCAGCACAGTACCTAGATTTTCTTTTGCAGATCATGATTATTGAAATGAGATAAAGGTGTGGACAGGGTGCACTGTTAGTGACATTAATAAGTTTGCAGAATGGTGCACAACCATTTTCACCCCATAGTGAAAAACCACTAAGCACTAATCAACCTCATTTTTCTAACCTTTATATTTTAACGCTTCAATTATCTTTATTAATGAGGTTTAGATGGAACGTTTTTAAATTGTTCTATATTCTTCTTACAGTCAGGTGTCCACAACTGTACCCCATATTCAAAATGTGGGGGCGAACATCTCTCCTCCCAAATTTCACATGGCAAGGAACTGGATAGGTTAGGGATGTTTGCTTTGTTCAAATTAAACATCCTCCTCTTTCCCTCCCATCTTCCCCACTATACAATGGGGACACTATTGCAGGCTATATGCAGGACAGCATTTAAAGACTACAGAAGGCTGGTTTTTGTACTAAACAAAGATAAGGGATGGCAGCTGGAACTCAGTCAGTAGATTTTCACGTAATCGCGACCTGTATCACTTTTAATTTAAAGCGGCAATGTCGGGTTAAGTGTTTAAACGCTTAACTTGCGGTGTCCTGACATTGCCGCTTTAAATTAAAAGTGATACAGGTCGTGATTACGTGAAAATCTACTGACACCCCCCCCTCTGGTGAGTTCCAGCTGCCATCCCTTATCTTTCGAGTCACCAGCCTGCTGCGATTGGAGATCTACAGCGTCGGTTTGGAGGTAAGTCTGCTAATATTAAAATCGTTTTTTCCCACATTTGGAATTTAAGTGTAGTATTTCTCGATGTTGGAATGGTGGTAATCGTGAAAACAATTACCACCGTGTCCAACTACCATTGTTCTACCCTTGCCCATGCTCTTTCCTCCTAGACTTACTATTCTAACCTTATGTACCAGACAGTAATGTCAAACAGTATCAAACTTTTTTGCATAAACCAGATGTACAACATAAATCATACAAGATCCAGTTTTAAACTTACCTCCTTATAAAAACTAATCATATGTGTTAGTCATCATGAAACCATGCTGACGCTGTATTATCAAATTAATTGCATCCTTCAGACTCACACTTTTATCATTTCCTTATTCCCTTTTCAAAGGTTGACACCACATCTGTTTTCCATCAATCTTGTGGCACTGACAGGGAGTCCATAAATCTAATAAATAGTAGATCATCAATTATTTAGCTTAGGTCCTTTAGAACACGTGGATGCACATCATCTGGGTCAGGTGCTTTATCTGTCTTAAACTTGTGTAGGTGTGTTCCTGGACTGCCTCTAGTGTTAGCCAAGTAACATTAAACAGTGTGCATAGAGACTATTGCTACACAACCTATTTCCTGGAATTTTCCTCCTCTGTGAATACAGACAAAAAACATATTTAAAAGATCAGCTTTCTCTTTATCTTCTATCATTTTTTTCCCTAGTTTATCATTTACTGGACCAATATTATCAGTTTTATTTCTCTTACTGTGTATGTATTTGAAACATGTTTTGGGATTAAGCTTGCTATCTTTAGCAATTCGTTTTTCAACTTTAATCTTTGCTAACTCGATTTCCTTTTACATATTTTCCACATTCCTCATATTTCCATATTTCATTTTCAGGCTCTTCTAGTTTTAACAATTTAAATGCTCTTTTTTTCTCCTTACTACCTACAATACTTATTCAACTACAGTGGCTGTCTTTTATTCCAAGAAATGTTATTACTAGAGATGTGCGCGGACTCCCGTGTTTTGGTTTGAATTTAATTAAAAATTGTGAAAACAAGTGAAATCATGTGATTTTTGAGCTGTTTCTGCTCCTACATTACTATTTAGAGCATTAACATTCATTTACAGTCATTTACAACCTATTTTCTAATGATCTCTTTACAGCTGTCCAAATTTTCACCAATTTCGGCAAAAGGCGTCAGCGAGCTGGCTGGCTAAAATTAGTGACACAAATACCTGACATTTTGGTAAAAGAAACAACTCCTATGAAACATAGTGGAACGGATGCATAAATTATCTACATGCGGTCACTGAATGCTGAAAATGACATTTCTGAGTTTTTCTAAAAAGTTGACACCGGTAGCAAGAATAAGAGGTCATTAGATGGGTAGTGGCATCAGTAGACATTTAGACAAGTAGATAAACGAATGTAGGCTGCACCAAGATTAAAAATGTTGAAAGACAATGCACACTATATTTTAAGCAGTGGAAAACATCCATCATTGACAGTGAAGCTACAGTAAGAAGCAGAGTTCATTAGATAGACAGTGGTATCAGTAGACATTTAGACAAGTAGCTAGAGAAATGTGATCTGCATTCAGAATAAAAATGCTAAAGTCTACGCACGCTATATTTTGAATATTAGAGGGCATCCATAACTGACAGTGAAGCTATGGTAAGAAGAGGTCTTTTGACGGACAGCGGCATCAGTAGACATGTAACAAAACATGATAAACCAAGGCCATAATGCAAAATGGTGCAAGATTGAATCTTCCTTTGGCCCATTAACCCACCCATATTTGGAAAAGGACATGCACATAGTTTAACAAGCCAAACACTACAGAGAGTGACACTTTGTGGGTGAAGTGTTTGATTTGTTTGGGCCCCCACAAAACAAACATTTTGGTTGTTGTTTGTTGAACTGCAGAATAGATAGAGGTGTTAACAAATTACTCATGGACATTTGGCTAACAGTGGTTATCTTCATATATATTGACAATGTCTTCATCACTCTCATCATCATTTTTATGACTGATGTCAAGATTATCATCATACAATAATATTAGTTCATCCCACTGGAATCCAGTGTTACAGATTTTGTTTGCAATTGTTAGAAATTATTCCTCATATAATGTGTAGTTTATTTTGATGAACACAAGTATGTTTCTTTGTGAAACCAGCAATACAAAGAGAAGCTTGTCTGTGAATGACCTGGCATAGTGTGCTATCACTGCTATGCTGAAAGGATGAGTAGAAGGATAGCGCTGCTGCTGCTGATAGCAATACACTTACCCACTGGGCTGTCATTAAATCTTTTGTTTGACCAGTACCAATTTTGAAAGATGGCTGCTCTAAAATGACAGAATCTGAAACAGACTGACATAATGCACCCATGGATACCATCCTTAGACTCGCCTCAGGATTCTGTGAGTGCCTAAGTTGTCCTTCAGCCTCGATGGTATTTTCAGGCACTGATTTGGCTTCTTTGAAGTACAGACCTAGACTATGAGGGAGAAGGTGGTGCATGGGAAGTTAAAAAAAGGTGTTCGACCATGTTGGGCACTCTGTTTTGCAATGGGCATTCTAGTACGTGTATTAGTACCAGTACTTTTTTTGGACAAATCCCCACATTCATAAGAAAATTCTCTCTTAATCCTTCTCCTTTCAACAAGAGCTGATGTTTTATTTGAGATTGACAAACCGTGTTTGGATTTTGAGGACGCTTTCTTACACTTGGTTCTTGCATGACCTTTTTTACTAGTACAGATCCCGAACATACTACTGCTGCCTCTACTGGTACTGGGATACTCCTAATCTCTAGAGTGATTCATGGTAGACATTGAAAAGAGGAGCAATGCTACTTGAATTATTTGCTGCTGCCTTCACAACAGATGAACGCCCAGTTAGATAGGGAAAGGAGGGAAAAACTCTGCAATTATTTTGACACTTCTCCACAATTATATAATTGAAGTTTAGATAATTTTTAAACACAAAACTTATATATTTTTTGTGGGTGCTGCTGTTCACACAGAAGCAACACCCTGCTTTTAGCCTTCTTAATAAAGAAGATGTCACTCACTTAAAAAAAATTACTTTACTGGCAGAAAAATACTTTGGATTTTAAAAAAAGTAAGCTATATGTTTCTTTGAGTCTGCTTCTCAGTCATACAGGAACATTGTGATGATTATGTAGTGAAAGACACCACCAGTATTTTGCAAGTACTTGACCAAATCACTTGGCGCCATTCCTATACTCTAGGAACCTGTGACGTGAAATCGCTGTACATCATTATAGACCATGTGGATGGATGTGCTCATACTTATCACTACCTCTGCACTTTAACACCTGGTTTGATGGAGATTTCTACAAACAACTAAAAGTCACTGCCATGGGAACACGTTTTGCGCCCAGTTACGCAAACTTGTTCGTTGCCAAATGGGAAGATAATTACATCTGGAATAAAAGCCCCTTTTTGAAAAATCTTATTATGTGGTATATATCAATTGACAACGTTTTCTTCATTTGGGATGGTCTCAAGGAAGACCTTCGGAATTTCATTGTGTAGATTAATGATAATGCCCTTAATTTACAATTTATTTCAGATATCAGTCGGGAAAGAGTCAACTTTTTAGATCTCAACATATATATTGAGCAAGACACTATTCAAACAAGAACATATGTGAAACCAGATACAAACAATTTTCTACTGGCAGGCTGCAATCATCACCCAGCATGGATCAAAAATATCCCTAGTGGCCAATTTAAAAGACTTCAACAAAATTGCACTCAAAAGATGTCTTCCCTAGACAGAGTGAGGAATTAAAAGAATTTTTTTTAGAAAGGAATTATAATGAAAGAGCGATAAATAAAGCTCTAGAAGATGTTAAACTACTAGACCAAAAATATCTATTAGAATATAAACATCCTAAACCATCTTCTAATATGGACACATTATTCATAACCAATTAGTCATACTCAACCTCTCGAATTGTCCATTAAGCAACATTGGCATATCCTTAAGATGGATAAGGAAATCAATTCTATTTTACCTAACAATCCGAAGATTGTCTACAGAAAAGCAGAAAATCTTCAGAATCTCCTTACTAGCAGCTACATTCCTGTATCCGATACCACAGTTGAAGAAAGTTCCACCCGAGGATTTTTCTATTGCAATCACTGCATATGCTCTAGGAATAAAGGCATACTCAGCACTAAACCTATTACTAATATTATCTCTAATACAAATCAAAAATAATTCTCTAGAAGAACTCATTTAGACTGCAACACAGAGGGTGTTATATACATGTTGGAGTGTCCTTGCAGACTCCAATATGTAGGTCGATCTAAAAGGAAATTGAAGATCCGGATAATGGAACAAATTAACAACATCAAAAAAGGCCTTACCACTCATAGTGTATCTAACCATTATTTATTACACCATCAGTCTAATCCAGCAGGACTTATTTTTTCAGGTATTCAAAGAGTTAAACAATATAAATAATCACTTCATATCATTTTCTATAAATTTCTATACATGAGATTGAATTGCCATATATCGACTGAATATGGCTTTAGTTTTCAATGTGTCAATAAAGTTGTTTTTATTTGGAAGGCTATGGAGAGTATATATAGCCCCACTTTCACTAGTAAGATCATCCTTGAAAAAGTCGTTCAGCGGATGAAATGCGTAGGTTGCTTTTTACCATACTCTACATTTCTTTCCCCGGCCGCGACCCATCCACTTCTGGTTTGCGGTTCACGTGCGTTCCACCATCGGAAGATACTGACTGTTGGAAGTACACAGTTTGGAATCTACCTAACTTCACAGTGAATCGCAACAAGATCATAGGGACAGTGTTAGGGTAAGTTCTCTAACCTGCCCTAAGCGGCTATTGATGATTTTTTATGCTTCTGGATGCCACTCTTAATTGTCCATAAAAAGGGCTATAATAATTTACACATAAATGCAGTATATGTGTTGGCTGTGAATTTCCTTTAACCTATATTTACCAGCTCCATTTTACACTGCGCTTCCCCTACTATTGTGGTCTTCTTGTATATCTCCCAAAGAAGCAGCATATACATTTCCCCTGTAAAGCGCTCACCATTTTTATATATATATCTATATTTTTCAGATTAATAAATTTTATATAGCGTATTCACCGTGATTCTTTGTGAACTTACGAAGCCCAGGGAGGCTCATGCTACATGTGTATATGATTTAAGTGTGAATCATTAATACGTGGTTTTGGTAAATGTAAGGACACCATAATAAATCCTTCGTGGTGGCAGAAAATGTGTATTCATTGCTAAGCGACTAAGGTGACGCCAGTCACGGCCAGCTGTTCAGATTGCTGTATCTGGGAGAGGCTGGGCGTTCGTGACAAACATCACCTTGTTTTTTTCACTAAATACTAGTCCAAAATTATATCTATCTATCTATATATATATATATATATATATATATATATATATATATATATATATATACATACAGATATATATATATATATATATATATATATATATATATATATATATATATAAATATATATATATATATATATATGGTCCCTTAAAAAGTGGGAGGTACATATAGCAACCGTTGTAATTCCTACACTGTTCACCTGATTTGGATTTAAATTCCCTCAAATTAAAGCTGAAAGTCTGCTGTTAAAGCACATCTTGTTTGTTTCATTTCAAATCCATTGTGGTGGTGTATAGAGCCCAAAATATGAGAATTGTATTGATGTCCCAATATTTATGGACTTAACTGTATATATATTAAAATTACTCAGAGGAACAACACATCTCTCATTGCTGTCCTTATGATTTCTAATAATAGTTGGATTTCAGTAAAATTATTATGCTGTGTGGGTTTAATTCCTGTTTATTAAGAATGCGCTCTGTTAGTACTCATGAGGATTGGATGGATTGGATCTTTGACCTCTAACCTTTCACAGCATATTGATCATTTCCTTCAACCTCTTGTTACTAAACAACGACCATCCGAAGCTGACGGGCTGATGCGCCTGCGCACAGTAACCCGGAAGTGGCTATGACTGAAAGACTCTGCAGGTAATCTTCGGCCGGCCGGCCGGCTTTATTTTCCCTTAAGCGATTTTCTTGAGGAGACCAGTGGGAGACTGTTACTGCGACTTTTTTGGACCGGATCTCCAGTCATGCTTTATATTTAAGGTATTTGGCTACTATCTCTCCTGGCGCAATGTCCTCAGATTTTTGTACTGCACTATTCGCTTATAAGGAAGGTTGTTTATAACTACCGGTAGGCTGTATGGACATTACTTAGGTACCTGCTCAAATATGGAACACTTATGAATTTAATGTATCATATCCTCTTCTTGCACTATATGTTTTTAACTTTTTGATATTTTGCGTATAAGGAACATTTCATTGTTTTGGATGTCTGCAGACATTTTTTGCTTTTCTTTTTTGTTTTTTCTTGTTTTTGATATTTTTTCAACTTTGGATCTATTAATGAGGTGTGCCTTATAGGTAATATTAGCTCTGTGCTTTCGACATCTAATTTTATCTATTAAATAGTCGCAATACAATTTGTTCATGTGCACATTTATAGCCACATTTATTAAACCTGTGTCTATATGTATTGTGAGCATTAGTTTTATTAAAGAGAATGATGCACTATAAGTGTGGTCTGTGTCCGCTTACCTCTTGATATTAGAAAACCCTACAGCTGTTCTCTTATTTACTCACAGGCCGGCTGAAGATCATAGCGATGCCATGCTGATTGATCTGCCTGCTGACCAGAGATTACATGGATGCTGGGTTTGGCAATCACATTATAAAACAGATAAATGAGCTGATATCAGGGACAGGAGTCCAGTGAGTTTACATTCACGCTGTGTATGAAAATTATTTACTGCTGTAATGTGTAACATAAGATTTTTTACTTCATTTCTATCTGTGAACACTGGGAAAACAGTTTTTTACATTTTGCATTTTAATTAAGGATATATCCAACTGTGATAGCAGGTAGTTAGTGATATTTCTACTGCTGCAAACAAGTGCATTTTTGCTTCTAAAAAAAAAATCACAAAATGTTTTACAAAGTGTCATCTCCAACCATCCGCGAAAATGGAAAGGGAGAAGACACCTACATGGGCTCCACTGCACCTGCTGTGTTGTTGTATTTTTTGTTATACAGAAATAATGCTGGATGTTTGCACTAAATATAAACCAATTTCCTACTTTATAAATGTCCTAAACATTACTTCTGGTTAAAGGTTCTTTCAAATTGTCAACATTATGCATGCATGTCCTGAGTAAGAAGACAGCAGTGTCACTATAATAATTTAATTATTTCCAGTTGAATATAAACAGATATTCAGAATCAGACTTCTTGCCTAATTTTATTCAAGAGAACAAATATTTGCAATTGTACATTTGCAAAATGCTTGGGCTAGCTATAAATGCTTGCCTTTTATAAGTTTGCAGTGACTAAATTATTCTGTGCCTTTTTATGTCTAGCTGTGTCATATTTCTTTCCTAATAGAGGTTGTCATTTCGCTTGACATAAATATTCACAATATTGATTTATGGTGTCAAAGTACTGAGCCATTAACATACAATACTTGCATTTATCCAGCATAGAATTAATGATTCAAGTCAATAAAAAGAGTTCAAACTGCAGAAGATTTCATTCCATAATAACTATGTGTGTGAGTTTATAAATGTAATAGAAGTTTAGGGGACTTAATCACAAAATTATAAATCCATACATTTTGCCTAAAATCTCAATACAATAGCAATTTCAGCTGTGCAAGGTAAGGTCAATAATCTATTGATATTTAGACCTCACTCCTTCTCGTCACCACCACCTCAATACCCACAATGCTAGTTTGCAATGATGCATTATAAATATTGTACATAGTCAGAGACTATATGGCTTTTTTTAACATCTAAAATGTACTTTTCTGCTATTATAGCTGTATCTTGCCTAGCCAGATCTCCACTATTTCTACCTAGCTTAATCCACCGTTAAACAGTACAAATTTAAGAAAGATAGGAGCAAAAGTAAATTTACCAGTGACTAATGTGTAAACAAACATAGATTAATAAATGGTGATGCAGATTGTATTTTTTTGAAAAGATCAAGACAATGTAAACTCTATGGAGATCCTGATCGTGAATGCATGCACACTACAAAATTGGAAAAACATCGTTCCATAATTGAATGAGATTTGTAGTCCGGCTCAAAAATCAAATGGAGGGGCAGCAGATGGCAATGGTGCAGCTGAAGGCAGTGCGGCATTAAAAGTAGAGATGTTCATTGACCCCCATGTTCTGGTTTTGGTTTTGGATCTGGATTAACTTTGTGTTTTGCTTTTGGTTTTGGCAAAACCGCCCTTGTGTGTTTTGCTTTTGGTTTTGGATCCCTGTTTTTTTTTCTAAAATCCCTATATTTTTTTGCTAAAATCACATAAGTTTGCTCTTTTTTCCCCCTACATTATTATTAACCTCAAAAACACTAATTTCAAATCATATGCAGTCAATTTTGACCATCTCACAGGTCACAATATTATTTTTATACACTTTTGGACAAAGACTGCAGCGACCTGGCTGGATGCTAAGTGACAGAGCAATGACACAAACATACAGCAATTCACAGCACATCTAGGAAACATTGCCACACAGCAGTGGCAGAAAAGAAAAGTGGTGCAAGATGGAATTGTCCTTGGGCCCTCTCAAACACCCTTATGTAAGATATTGAAAAGGACATGTACAGTTTAACAAATCAAGCACTCAAGCAACAAGCAGTGCCTTTATGGTACTGTATGCCAAATCTGCGCACTGGGGCAAGGCAACATCCTGTAGGGGACGTAAATACATATTGGAAAGGTTAATCCACAGAACAGCATAAGATGTTTATTTAAGGTATTTATCCAAACTTAAAGAGAAAGTGCTGTGTCAGTGCAAAAAGATTATCTTGTCTGATTTTGACTTACACACCTTTTAATTCAAACTACTTAATTCAAATTTTATTTCAATTGTAAATCAAACAAGTTAGATGCAATGAGCTTTTGTATTAAAATATACTTATTTTAGTTATGATTTTGTTTTTCAAGATTTCAACAATGGTGTCACAAAAATGAATCATGTGACACTATTTTGGCATTTATCACAATGCTGCAAAGTTTGGCAATCACTGCATTAGGTCATTTTTAAAAAGAAAGCCTTGATTGTATCTGCAAATATTTGTATATAAAACTTATTTGGGTAGACTACGAAAGGTATTTCCATTTAAGCTGCCACATCTCAAAGAGTGAATTTTGGTATGATCATAAAGGACCAAACAAGCCAGTAATCAGAAACTTAATGTACTATTTTCCAAACATGCTTTATACTTCTAAATTTAATAGCTGTTCCCACTATTTTCTTTTAAATTAACTGGGCTTTTGGAACTGCTCATTGATATGTGCAGCACGGTGGCTTAGTGGTCAGCACTTCTGCCTCACAGCAGTGGGGTCATGAGTTCGATTCCTGACCATGGCCTCATCTGTGTGGAGTTTGTATGTTCTCCCCGTGTTTGCTTGGGTTTCCTTCTGGTGCTCCGGTTTTCTCCCACAATCCAAAAACATACCAGTAGGTTAATTGGCTGCTATCAAAAATTATCCCTAGTCTGTGTTAGTGAATTTAGACTGTAAGCTGCAATGGGGCAGGGACTGATGAGAGTGCATTCTCTGTACAGCGCTGCGGAATTAGTGGCGCTCTATAAATGATTATTTTTTACTGGTTGGTGATGTGTTAAGAGAATCAACTACATTGCTTGGATTTAGTGTTTTTCTTTAGATGTTTAATTTGGAGTTGCATTTCTATGTAACACACAATGTTTTGAGTAGGACTTCACTGTTGCATATATTATTATATAAAATACAGTACTTTCACTATGTGCCCACTCATTTTTTCTTCTGATTCATAATCAAAATAAAAATAATAATAATCAGGCACGCATGTAGCTTTCATTAGGATACTGTAGCCTTTTCACAAGGATGCACATGGAGAGTAATTACGCCCTTGTGTACAACATACAAGTCCTCATTTATAAAGAGCAAAATGACCAACGTACAGAGCTCTTTAGTAATGCTGTGTACCTTGACTTACACAAATGTTCCTAGATGTCTATCACAGTGCAGAGGTTTATAGAGCAAGATGGAAGTGTTTACGGAGGTATGGAAGGTTGCACTAGCTATTGGAAGATGTTGGACAGAGTGAGGCCACTCTTTACAAAGTGCAGAGTAGGCGCTCTGATGTGCCTTGCTTTGTAGTGCAATGCAGAAATAAGATTTCATTTAGCAAAACGAGATTATTGAAATTAAACAAAGTAGAGGAGAGAGCACAATTTTGCTGCTCGGAGGCACACACAGCCACCTTACTCTTATGATTATGTTAAGGCATAGATAAGACTCAACTGAGCAGAATTTTAGCAGAAAACTGGAAAAGCTGTACTAAATTAAAGGGGTGGATCTAAAGAGGTGGAAGGTTAGAATTTTGAATAGTGCAACTCATCACATTTTCCCACCTGTCTACACAATTAGGCGTGTTCACAGTGCAAGATGTTTTGTACTGTGCAACAAGTAGGCATTGTAAATGAGGTTCACTGTATTTGTACAGATCAAAAAGTTTGCCCTGAAATTGAGCTAGGTCACAGAGGTGGGCAAACCAGTCCTCAAGGGCAACCAACAGTTCATGTTTTTAGGATTTCTGTCTGTAGAAACAGCTGGGATAATTACTGATCCAGCCAAATAGATTAACTCAGCTGTGCATGATTAAAGAAATCCTAAAAACATGAACTGTTGATAGCCCTTGAGGACTGGTTTGCCCACCTCTGAGCTAGGAGATACCACATTTCTATGTTAATGTTTTATACTTTTCACGACTGTATATCTATTTTATTTATTTTAGTAACTGTATTTTAATATGTATCTGCTGATAGCACCCACTGACCATGCTACAGCCAAAACAAATAGTTGCATGTAAAGTTCATCTGTGAAAGTAATGTACATAATAAGTAAGTAAAAATAACACTGAATTTAATACTATTTTCTCTGAAGCCTCTAATTTTATATTTTTTGTACAGTGACTATCCATGTTGCAAAAGGATCATAAGCAGAAATAAGAGACAAGAGACACAGATTATTCAGCTTGTACTTCATTTACCACCTCCCTGGGTTCTGAGTTTTATGGTTGAAGTGAAACTGTTATCCATCTGTTTAGATAGGCACTCAAGGCAAATGATGCCTTCAAGAAATTAAATCTATTTGTGGGGTCTGATTGCGAGGCTACACCACATTTTACATGCTGCTTGACAAAATATCACATTAACAGACAGTATCATCAGACAGTAGGAGCTACATAAAATAGTGAGATTTAATTTGTCTTTATTGCAGTGCACATTTATATTAATATTGTTTTATTTCAACCTGACATGTCTACTACAGTTATAAGCTGCAAAACCAAAGAGCAAAGTGGTTTTGCAGGGTTGGAAAGGCATTATCCCGAATGTTAGTTTACTTAAATAGCTACTTACTGTAACTTTTTATGTTTGAGGGCTTATAGTATCACTCATTAAAAATATGTAATTTACATAGAAAACATACACAAAATATGCAATTGCATTTTGGAAATATCTTGCAAAGTTATTGAAGCAGTAAAGTAGTTGGAAATCGTGTGACTGGGTCATTTAAAACAGCTTCAGCTACATGTTCTCTATCTATTTTTTTTTTGGTTTAGTGATTCACTATAGTTTAAACAGTTTAGTCGCAAAAGTGGAAATAACATGCTATTTGATTACATGATGTTAATACTGAGCTGATGTACACATTTAATAGTAGTCATAAATGGGAATAAAAGGGCTTGCATACTGTTTCACGTATACAAATCATTTCCTCCTTTCAATAAAAACATTGATTGTCAGGATCAGAGAGTTATAACAACGGGACCCTTAATAACTTGTGAAAAAATTACATAATAATTTGTAATATGTCAAATATGAAATGTAACTATAATAAACCACAAATAGTTTTGGACACTGTAAACCTATTATGTAAAACTATTGTTTGGCTGGTTTGCCTCTGAAAACTGTGCATTCCAGATTCTCGCTGTCTAAGTGTTATTGGTTATACCTTTGGTGTTGTGAAAGGTGTCAGCGGTGTTAGGTGGATGTGAAGCCAGAAATATTTTTAACTTAAACAGATTGCTATTTATTGAACTTGGTAACACACTTGATTATGCAGGTAGTCACATTTGGTAGATACAGTCCCGTAGTACAGCAGTTGTATAAGCAGCAGGCAGGTATACAGTATTATGCAGTCTTGTATCAGTAGGTATACACTTTTATGCATATATGTGCAGGCAGGGTGGTATGCACTGTTACACTATCTATCTGCACGTCTGTGCAGTTTACACTGCTGTGGGTAGAGGCTCCTACTTGCAGCAGAGAGAGTCACACTCTATAAAGTCACATTGAATTGTCAAATATAACTGTTATAGTTTGTAACACTTGTTTTTTCTTACTTTAAATTGCCTTCTAGTTTTTAAACTAAATAAAGTTTTGACTTATTACTGAGATTAAGGGTAATGTGCTGCCCTTCTGTATGTTTGAGGGCCAGAGAAGTGAATCAGGTAGCAGATGGTTCTGTAAACAGTGCGGGTCATTTAGGAACATGGAAAATGCACAGCACATTTTATTTTGCCCAATGTGTCTATGTTTGCTCCCATTTCCACTTTTTGATTTTCATATTTTCATAACATTTTACAGATTTTCTTGTATGTGGCAGAAATTTGCATGTTAGCAAAAGTAACGTCAAAGTAATGCATATTATCATTTTGTGATCTCCCCTTTAGTTGGAATTTTTCTTTTTTGTCCCAGCTCATTGACCTTCATTCACATCTTATATAAATGATGCCATTGGGTACAAGGGGACATTAGAGCACCCTTTATGTCAAGCATCAACATTTGAAGTTTTAGTTATAATAGTTTATGATTTTATGTTTGTGAGTATATCAGTGTGTGTTCGCTATGTAATGTGCCTACATGGGGTAAATGCAGTATCAAAAGTTTATTTTACAATATCTTTCATTCATACACAGGATTAAAGCCTCTATTTTACCCAGAGTTCTGCCTGGAATAACTAGATCCATCAATGTCTGGACATCTCTTTCCGTATCTTCCAACTCCCATGACTATCCATGAGTATGTGCATACAAGCAGAAATAACAATGGACAAGAAGAATAAGTAAATTTCAAATCCAAAATATGGTAGTGTTATCTTCTTCTCTCTGAATTGATGTATACATACATATATATGTCCAAATATTCAGGAGTCTATATATCAAATGGACAAAAGCCATAAATTCAGCAAAAATGTGTGTTTTATTTGCAAGATTTAGGGCTTTTGCTCCTTTATCAAAAACCCTTCCTGGTGATGTCCATCGCTGGTGATAGCCTTCATCGGGGATCTCCTGCAATGATTCCCCATACAAAGCACAGCTGCAGTAACTCAGGATAGTATTAGCTAGGAAAGGGGGCAGCAATTGTAAAAATGCCTTATTATGAAATAAAGCATTTTTCCTCTTTTTAAATGAAGTTTATTTGTTCTATTTCTTCATCTTTTTAAAAAAATATCCCGCAAAACGTTATTATTATCTTTTTAATGGAATCTATATTTGGAAGCCAAATACCGCTCTGGCTCACGCATGTGTAGAGGCTCCATGTTGTGGCCGGGCAAGCGGTAAGAGCAGAGTCATCTTAATGCATTGTCACGCTGGGTAGGTGTCTAGGGGCCCCACGAGACTAGGGGCCCCATAGATTTTCCAACTTTTCAATTTATTATTCTGGGAGTTTTATTCAGAATCTTCAAATCCTCTTTATTAAAACGTTTAGGTGCACTAATCACCTCAGTATCAGCTGTTATCTGTACATGTGATCTTGCTGTTGTGAATACACATCTTGACCTTGACGAAAACAACGTACACGTACTAATAGACATAAGAAAGAGAAAATCATCACACATCATTTTTTGAAGCCGTAAAGCTATAATAAAGTTCTTCTATTATTTTTAACAACCCATGTTAGTTGCTTCTCCCAAGCTACCTAATAAACGTAAATAATAAAAGAAATGGAATGGAAGGAAATGAAGTTTGAAGGCTATGACATGACTTGTGGCTTTGTTTCACTTTTCTTTCACTCTGTTCTGCACCCTTTGATGCAAAAATGTGTTTATGAGCAAAGGGGGTGTAACCGCACTAGGTCTGTAACCAAATATCCCGTAATAGCTGTTATAATAAATATAATCAGTGTGTCAGCAAAACTAGCTGGGTGGTGCACCCTATAACCACAATAAAGTAGTTGCACAGAAAG
Organism: Mixophyes fleayi; assembly: GCF_038048845.1. Classification (NCBI taxonomy): domain Eukaryota; kingdom Metazoa; phylum Chordata; class Amphibia; order Anura; family Limnodynastidae; genus Mixophyes; species Mixophyes fleayi. The sequence continues at coordinate 66,958,754 of NC_134406.1, forward strand.
AGGAGATAGAACAGAGGTTATGTACCGGGGCACTCAAGGATAGTTGGTTAGAATAGGTATAAATAAAATATAAATTTTTATTAGTATACATTAAAATAGACTCATCCTAGCAAGATAAAGCTATGCGAAATATTAAAAAAAGAACAAAGACAGTGAATTAAAAGTTGCAAATCAACTGCAACAATCGCTCTGTGATCAATTTTAAGAACTGATAGATCTTATAATAGACAATATATGAATCAGAGGGCAAATATTTAGGCAGAACTAGTAATAATGGTAGTGACAAAAAATGTCCCCTATAAGTTATAATATAATTAATATCATTAGTATCATAAACGGGAAAATCTCCTTTATTAAACCTATGGGAACATAATACACTTGTTCAAGTATAGTAAGATGAAAATCTCATATGTTAAAATAAAAATATATGTGAGATTCATAGGTGAGTACTGTAGTAAATCACAGACTCACTGGCTAAATAACAGAATGGTAACGCTGTAAGCCAAAGTACTATACTCTGCCTCTAAAGATAGACCCTATTAACAGTATGATGTAATGATCTTGACTGTTAGCAGACTGAGTCTGATAGCACAGGTGAATCACCCATGAACACTGTGATTGGTGAAGCAGATACTGGTGGTCTATCAGATTGCTAATATATCTTATGAGCCCTCTGAACCTAAATAGGTGGAAGCGCTAATCGCTATTATGTATAGGAACCCCACACATGATTAGTCTCAATTGTATTATAATAAGTCTGTGAGGACCAAACAATACAGAGCGCTATCTACCTAATAGGATTACACAGAGCGAATGCCAACGCGCGTTTCGCTTAATTAGCTTTCTCAAGGCTTAAGAAAGCTAATTAAGCGAAACGCGCGTTGGAATTCGCTCTGTGTAATCCTATTAGGTAGATAGCGCTCTGTATTGTTTGGTCCTCACAGACTTATTATAATACAATTGAGACTAATCATGTGTGGGGTTCCTATACATAATAGCGATTAGCGCTTCCACCTATTTAGGTTCAGAGTGCTCATAAGATATATTAGCAATCTGATAGACCACCAGTATCTGCTTCACCAATCACAGTGTTCATGGGTGATTCCCCTGTTCTATCAGACTCAGTCTGCTAACAGTCAAGATCATTACATCATACTGTTAATAGGGTCTATCTTTAGAGGCAGAGTATAGTACTTTGGCTTACAGCGTTACCATTCTGTTATTTAGCCAGTGAGTCTGTGATTTACTACAGTACTCACCTATGAATCTCACATATATATTTTTATTTTAACATATGAGATTTTCATCTTACTATACTTGAACAAGTGTATTATGTTCCCATAGGTTTAATAAAGGAGATTTTCCCGTTTATGATACTAATGATATTAATTATATTATAACTTATAGGGGACATTTTTTGTCACTACCATTATTACTAGTTCTGCCTAAATATTTGCCCTCTGATTCATATATTGTCTATTATATGATCCATCAGTTCTTAAAATTGATCACAGAGCGATTGTTGCAGTTGATTTGCAACTTTTAATTCACTGTCTTTGTTCTTTTTTTAATATTTCGCATAGCTTTATCTTGCTAGGATAAGTCTATTTTAATGTATACTAATAAAAATTTATATTTTATTTATACCTATTCTAACCAACTATCCTTGAGTGCCCCGGTACATAACCTCTGTTCTATCTCCTCTTTCTGTGCAACTAAAAATGTGTTTATATCTGCTGTTTATCCCTTACTTCCAATTCTGCCCCTACCCTCACCACACACGCATGCTAAGAGCATAGTCTCATTTTCCACAAGTCTCTAAAATCACTATGAATGTTAGTTATTTGGTTTGCATAAAAAAATTGATTTGCATGGCCGATGCGTGCAGAAATATAATATATAACAATTTTTGTCATTCCAGGAGATATTAAAGTTTGTGAATTCGGAAGAGCGAATTTGATTCCTGGAGTCTCCCGTCCATCCTGGTTGTCTAGGTAGGGCCCCAGTGCACTGCTTTGCCCAGGGGCCTATAATGCTGTTAAGGCGGCTCTGGGTAAGAGCACTCTTGCTGCTGTGGGTGGTCAATTTCACTAAGGAGGGGCGCATTGGTGACAATTTTTGATAAATTGCCCAATAACAGATTTTCAATCGCTGCAAAAAGGCAGTAATAGAACATCTTGTTATCGGAGGTGTTTTGATGAATAGATACCTCAATAACTTTGGAACATTCTCCTGGGGGAATGGTGAATGGTAAGAGAGCATGTTATTTTATTTTATTAAGCATTGAAATAGTATGTAAAATAAATCCTGTTATGCAGTGCAATGTTAAACAATGGGGCTCATGTAGAATTAGATACATTAACGTCCTGAATGTAAGCAGAAAGATGCACACGTGAAACAGCACATTTACATGTCAATGCTCAGTCAGATGCATGTCAAGATGCATCAGCTATACAACACTATCATCCTGGGTTTACACCAGGAGTAACTAGTGTGTATACTTATGTACCATGATAACGTAGAGATGTGGCTTGGTAGTGTTATTAGTAAATGCTAAAGTCAGATAATACTATTTGTACACAATATAATAATTGAATAAAATGTTACAAGAAATAAACAAGAGAGAATAATGCCTTGACAGTGTTAATAATAAGTATTAAAATTGCATTTATAATATAAACTATAATTGTATATAAACACAAAATGCTAATTAAATTAAATAAAAACATCTGCTGTTTTGCCATTTAAAAGCCAAACGAGAATTTTCTTTCCTGCCGCAATCCTAATGAAAATATCAGTTAATGAAAGTAGACGGCATAAACTTCATATCATATAGCAGCCACAATAATGAATTAAGTACTATTAATGGGAAGATTCAAGATGCAATCAACCAATCACAAGTAAGTAGCTAGTGCTTCTGATTTTCATCATCATCACAGCATCTTGTTGCACCAGCCCTCCAGCACCTTCAAGAGATTTGCCTCCTGACAGTTGTATTTATGTCTGCATACAGGTCTACTTCAGTAGCATTTATATGAACATGCCATCCTTACTGTACTTGGTCTATGCTCACAAGTACCTTCCTTATCCCTCCAAACATAAGCAGTCGCAGACCAAATCTGCATAACACCATATGCATAGGCATTTTTGGTGCATATGTACAGTATGGAAATCTGTATTTTATGAAAAAAACTCCACAAACATACATCCAGCTCTACATGAGCCCAATGTGAGCATTGCTGTGCAAAACAATTCCCAATGATGCTGTGGTGAACCACTAAAATGTTTATATGCTAGTTTGGAGCCTTTCTAAGCTACCTCCCATGCTTGGAGGTGAAAATGAGCATGAATAGGATGAGGTCCATTGTATTTACTCTTCTCCCATGATTTGTTTAGATATTAAGTAATAATCCCTTCACAATAGTACATTATTAGCCAACAATTTCCTTGTTGATGGAGTTGAAGGCCCAAGGCGAAGCCAAGGACCCTTATTCCAGCCTGGGAATTATGGTTCTGAGGCGATTAATACTATTATAGGTTAGGTCAGGGTTTCCCAAACCCAGTCCTCAGGGCTCCCCAACAGTGCAGGTTTTCCATATCTCCTTGCTGGAGCACAGGTGTATTCATTACCGACACATTGTAACAGATCCACAGGTGGTCCTAATTATGTCACATGTGATCCAGAAAACCTGTACTGTTGGGGAGCCCTGAGGACTGGGTTTGGGAAACCCTGGGTTAGGTTATACCCTCTGCATCGGTTCAGCTTTCCATATCAGGCTTAATATCCAACATGAGCTCTGGTGAACCTTGTACCGTCATAATAGCAGTGGCAGCATTGTCTGAGCTTACTGCCTAATTTCTAATAGAATAATGCTCAGAAATCAGCCAATCAGCTTTGAGATCTGCATACAAAACACAAAAAGGCACTTTAAACTAAGCTTACTCAAAACAAGATATTCTCTCTGCAAAAAAACATGATGGAGAAAAAAAATTGTATGGAAATTAAAAAAGAAGTCTTAAGTCCGGAAGAAAAAAAATCTATGTAAAAAAGGAAAAACCTTGAAGTAATGCTAATACCAATAGGGACAATAAGAAATGGAAATAGGGAGAGTCGCTAGTGTTAACTCTCATTTGAGCTCTGATTGGCTGAGCTCTGAAGTTCTGAGGCTAGCCTGCACTTAAAAGGCAGCTCACATACCCCTGTAAAGCACAATCCATCAAAATTAGCATAGTTTTGCACTTTCACAGTCCCCACAATCTTTACTAGCTAGGATATGTGCTGAATCGTGACTGATGCAGTCTCGCAAAAAAAAGTGCTTGATGTCACCAAAGAAGAAAAAGTGGCTTTTGTGCACGCATTTCTAACTTTTCTGCTTTGTAAATGACCTTTAAAATATGTGAGTGCATGTAGATGTGTATGTGTGTAGGAGTGTGTATAGGCATACAAAAGCAACAATAAATTCTATTGTGTCTTCACTTGTAACATATTGGAGACCCTTTATTAGCATTTTGACATGATAAATTACCCAAACCTTCTTATTTTTTTCTACTGCTGTACTGTATTGTTCATGATTCATTATTGATTTATTACAATATTGCTTAATGATGCTTACTTTATCACACAGAATGTCTTCTACCAACTGTTTTAGCAGCATGACATTTTAAAGGATTAATAATGTCTTCTATCCGTACAGGCTATTGTACAGCAAATGTGATTCCTTTGTAAGTTCTCTGCATTCTATGCAGAGTGGAAACTAATCATGAGTTCTATTAGCTATGAACACAATTGCAGCATGTTTCAGTTGACACTTACATATGATTTTTATTTGTAGTGTACAATGACATTTATGTGATATGCATTTTCAATGATCGTTGCTTTTAAATGAACAATACAGCATTTTCACATAATTATTTTAATAGGAAACTTGATTAATGACACTGAAGATCAAGCCTCGATAACCATAAGCTTCAGCTAATTCTAAGAAAGAAAACCAGGTGTGACTGTTTTCTACTGTATTCTGCTGTAATTTATCAGTACAAATTGTCAAGAGGAAACATATGCAATCTTAATATTAATTTATATGACATATGCACAGGGTTCTTTAATATGACCAATACTTTGTGCATGCTCTTGCCAGGATGCCCCTCTAAAATCCTGCTTTTCTTACCTGTTTTTCGAGTGCAGGGGGGACTTGGCAGAATGCAACAGAGAAGAAAATGCATCGTAGCATGAGTGCAGGTAATGTGAGAGTGTAGCCCAGTCCAGAGGCAGAATTAGCGAGCTGTGGGCCCTGGTGCAGGGGAGCAGGGAGGAGGGAACCGGGGCCACAGCTTGCTAGATCCCTGTGAAACAGGCCCCATTATCTCTATGGGCACCGATACACCGCACCTGCTGCAATGGTAGTTCCGCCACTGGCCCAGTCCACTGCCTCCAAGAAACTGGATGGCACTGACATTGCAATGGTGGCACTTAGCTAATTTGAAATAGCACATCATATAAAAGACTTTATGAATGTAAAATGTATTAATGGGTGTCAAGAACACCCCAGCCTGTCCCAGATACATCAATCTGAACAGCTGGCCGTTACTGGCGTCACCTTAGTCACTTAGCAATGAATACACCTTTTCTGCCACCATTAAGGATTTATTATGGTGTCCTTACGTTCACCAAAACCACTTATTAATGTTTCACACTTAAATCATATACATATGTAGCATGAGCCTCCCTGGGCTTCGTAAATTCATAAAGAATCACGAAAAATACACTAGATTAAATTTATTTAATCAGAAAACTGTTTCCAAGGCTCATTTACAAAAATGAATAACAAGACATACAATATGTTACACAAATGAGTTTCAGAAAATAAAATAGGAAATAAAATCAGAGTTACTACTTACTAGTTAAGACCTGATGTGTGAGGGAACACAATTGAGAAATATGGGACATTTCAGTCTTGATAGACTCCCTCATGAAAATACACTGTTCTACTGATATAAGGGATTTTTAAACCATTTGTTGGCTCTTCACCCCCCAACTTAGGAATTTTATTTTCACCTAAGGTAAATGGATGCCCAAAATGACACAGGGCTTTCCGAAGTAAATTATCTATCACTAAGATATATGTTTGGGCATCTCAGAGAATCTCTCGCCTCTGATCTGCTTTCAGTGGCTAGATGGTTTACAACTTTGGGCTTCAAACTCCCCCGAGATGCTTATCTACTTGGCTAGTTTCAAAAGACTCTTTGTTAATTGCACAGGTCACCTAGGTCAGTCAGCAAAGCATACTTTGAGAGGTTGCATAAAATATTCACATGGTCATGCATGAATTCAACAGAAAATAACAATCAGTCATTAGATATACTACATAATCATCACAATGGGGTTCTCTAAAAGTGACAGTAGGTAGAACTTTGAAGTGTTGTTTTTATTTTTTGCAATATGAATGGACTTATTTCAGACTGAAACCCCAGAAATGGCAGCACAAAGCATTGGTAGACATGACATGGTACATATGCTCAAACAATTGTTTTTTAGTTTGTAAACAACCATGTGTGCGTTAGTGTGTGTGTTTTGATTGGGAATTCTCATTAGTAAACCAATGGTTTGGTAATTATATATGATTAGTCATCATCCTATCAAAATTGGACTGACCATCATACAAAACAACAAAATCTGACAAATGTTGACACATAAGTGTATGACCAATTTGGACACAGTGGGGGGAATTCAATTGACCCCCCCCCGCCCCCCCCGAAGTAGCGCAGCACTAAACCTATTACTGTTATAACGGTAAATTTAATCCAGCTCAGGGAGCTGCGAGCAAAAAGCCGGCGTGAAAAGTACCGTAATAACGGTAATAGTGCGCAGGCCGCTTTACTTTTTACAGTATTGTGGCCAATTGAATTCCCTCCAGTGAATGACTAGATCTGTACATAGGGTAGATTTAGAAAATAAAACAGCATACTGTAAGTTAATTCCTTTTTTTTTTGACACTAACACAAACCACTAACTATTTTAGATGTAATTATATAAAGTACATAGCAGTCTATGAGAGACAAACAGACAAATGTATCACCATATATAGTCTTACACATCCCCAACAACTGGGCAGCAGCTCAAGTGACAAAGACAGCTCAACAGGCCCATAGTTCACAATTACAATGAGACAAATTTATAAAAAGTATTGCTTGCACTGTAGATCAAGGTCAGCATCTAAAAAAAATGTGGAAGAAGTGTTTATAACTTTAAGCCTCTGGCAAGGGTTTGACAAATAATGTGATATATAGAAGTGCTCACTATTTACAAATTGCATGCCATTTTTGTAAATGTATTTATTTTAACACTTGGGTAGATAAAAAGATACACCTACAGCTACATTTTCAGGGGTCATGCACTGCAAGTGCAACTTACTCAAAACTCTAAATTCCACTTTGTTTTACTGTGCATGTTCAATACAAGAAAGTGGAATTTTATGCTTCAGAATTGAAATTATGTACAACTCTAAATTGTGACATTCACACATTACTTTAGATTGACCAAAAATTGTCTTTGATATGAATCTTTATTTTTGCTGAAATAAATATTGCAATAGGTGTTTGAAACTACTGGAAATAATTGCTGTAATAAACAATAAAACAACAAGGGCTCAACTGCATAACTGTCACTCACCGGACCGTGAGTGCCTCTTCCCGGACATTTAGGAACCGTGGCCGTCCTCCATCCTGAGGGTCTGCGCATGCGCAGCCCTTTTCTATACTTCAGTGTATGTCCCTTTAACTCAATTGGCAGATCAGGCAACACTCCCTATATTAAGCACCTGTGGTCAACACCACGTTGCCTGATCTTGGAGTCTCATTCCTCATGAGTCTCTGAAGGTGTTCCTGTGTTTCCTCGTGTATTCAGCGCTGCTGATTCCTGTGGTTTCCAAACCACTTCTACCTCTGTGGTTTCCAAACCACTTCTACTACTGTGGTTCCATACCACTTCTACAATCAACTGTATCATCGTGACTGTGAGCTGATTCCTATCCGCTGCCTCCGTGCACTACAGTCTCCTATACCACTTCTACAATCAACTGTATCATCGTGACTGTGAGCTGATTCCTATCCGCTGCCTCCGTGCACTACAGTCTCCTATACCACTTCAACGCTATTATATTCCATAGTGACTGTTCGCTGATTCCTATCCGCTGCCTCCGTGCACTACAGTCCCCTATACCACTTCAACACTATTATATTCCATAGTGACTGTTTGCTGATTCCTATCCGCTGCCTCCGTGCACTACAGCCTTCTCTCCTTATCCACTCACCTGTGCATCATCAAGTCTGTGAGCTGATTCCTAGCCGCTGCCTCCGTGCACTACAGCCTCCAGCTGGCAACTCGCCTGTGTTCATCATCGTGACTGTGAGCTGATTTCTATCCGCTGCCTCCGTGCACTACAGTCTCCAGCTGGCAACTCGCCTGTGTTCATCATCGTGACTGCTAGCTGATTCCTATCCGCTGCTCCTGTGCACGTCAGCCTCATCTCATCTCTCCCGTGGGTCCGCAGAGTCCTGCTGCCGCTGCCAGCGCTATCGTCCATCTACTGCTGATCCGCTCTCCACGCCTTCCTGTTTCCCGCTGGTCTCTACCCTCCTGTCAGCATTGGATTCGTATCTCATCAGCTACTCCTCTGCTAAGATCATCTCCATTCTCCTGGGTGCTCCATGAGTCCAGTTCCATGTGTTACTGATTCCTGTGGATTCGTGTCCCTGTTGGTCTACTTACCTGTGCGCTGCACCTACTAGACCCCTGCCTCTTACATCCAGGGACTTCTCATCCTGTCGGCCTCCTGCCGCCCAGGTATCACTGCACTCCTATCTGACTGCCTTCTGAACCACGGTATGCATACTTCTCATTGACTGTGCTGGTGTATTGCATATGTTGCTGGACTGTGTTGGTTCTCCTCTGGAGTCTGCAATCCGCTGAGTCTTTTGCCATCATTGACTGTGTTACCTTGTGCTGGATTACTTCAGAGACTTCCTACATTTGCAGACCTGTTCAGTCATTTATATATATATTGTGCATATTACTGTGGATCGTGTTTAATGTGCCCGTGTACATCCTGTGTTGCAGTTCCTTCCCGTACACCTCCTCACATATATATTCAGTGGTACAACTTGCTGAAGGCAGACCACTGATTCCTGTTCCGGTATCACCTGTTCCATTCCTCTCACATAGCAGTGGTACAACTTGCTACCGCAGACCACTGACTTCCCGGATACCTCCACTTGGATTCCATTCCTTCACTCAGACAGCGGTACCACTTGCTATCCGCAGACCGCTGACTCTCATCACCTCCTCGTTTCTGTTGGACATTCCTCCTCACTATAGCAGTGGTACAACTTGCTATCGCAGACCACTGACTACCTCCACTTGCCCTTGTCCATACAGTTCCTCGTGTATTATTACCTCCACATCACCAGTGCTGCTAGTCATAGACTTTCCTGAGCATCTCATCTTCTACTATTGCCTGTTCCGTGATCACCCTGCTACCAGAGCACACTATTACCATCTACATTGCTCTGGTAAGCTTACCACCTGGTGATTCCTGGGTAAAGACTCCTAGTGCCCGTGACAGTAAGATCAGGCCATGACAGACCCAGATACGGAACCTACCGCCAAAGAGATGCTGCAGCATCTGGTCAGCCGTGTGGAGCAACAGGATGCCCGCCAACAGCTGTTACTTCAGTGTTATCAGTCATTAACCTCCCAAGGAACATCTGGACAGACTGTGACAGCTATTCCTGAGGCTTCTGTGCTTTCCTCCGTTTCCCCAGTGCCATCCCAGGTGTCTACAGCTTCCACGCTTCACCTGCCTACTCCGTCAAAGTACGATGGAGACCCCAAAACTTGTAGGGGTTTCCTTAACCAATGTTCAGTCCATTTTGAGCTCCAACCTCAAAATTTTTCTACCCATCGTTCCAGAGTGGCCTATCTTATCTCTTTGTTTTCAGGACAAGCCCTGGCTTGGGCCTCCCCTCTGTGGGAGAGAAATGATCCTATATTGCAAGATAGTGCTAAATTCATTTCTACATTTCGAAGTGTGTTCGATGAACCAGGTCGTGTGACCTCCGCTGCTTCCAGCATCCTCCGCCTGCGACAAGGACCTCATACAGTAGGCCAGTACGTCATTCAATTTAGGATCTTAGCCTCTGAACTTCAGTGGAACACTGAAGCCCTAGTTGCCGCCTTCTGGCAGGGGCTCTCCGATAAAATTAAAGATGCACTGACTACTCAAGAGCTTCCTTCGTCACTTGAAGATTTGATCTCTCTATGCCATCGTGTTGATATGAGATTTCGTGAAAGGGAGGCTGAGAAAACAACTTCTGCTAAAGCACCTCTTCGTTCTAACCCTCAATTTCGTCCAGTTTCACCCTCTGTGATTCCCATGGAGATAGGACGTTCCAAATTATCTTCCGAGGAGAGAAAACGAAGAGTAAAGAATAGACTCTGTATCTATTGTGCTGATTCCACTCATACTCTCAGCTCCTGCCCTAAGAGATCGGGAAATGCCAGGCCCTAACTAGTTCCGGAGAGGTGAAGTTAGGGTCCCTGGAGTCCTCTCCATCTTCCATGAAATCTAAAGTCTGCGCTTTTGATGTTACGATTTCCTCTGCTACCAAGACCTTTGAGTCACAGGCATTAATTGATTCCGGAGCAGCAGGAAATTTTATTTCCAAATCATTAGTAAATCAATGGTCTCTACCAGTAATTACCTTAGAAACACCCATTACTGTGACGGCTATAGATGGATCACGTCTCATCAACGGTCTCATTACTCAGAGTACGTCTCCAGTAACACTTCAGATTGGTGCCCTGCATCATGAAGTAATATCGTTTTTAATCCTTCCTGTTACGACAAGTCCGATTGTCTTAGGCCTTCCATGGCTTCAGTGTCACTCTCCCCAGATTGACTGGCGCACCCCTCAAGTCACGTCTTGGGGGTCTGAATGTCACCATCGTTGCCTTTCCCAAGTTATTCCTCTCAAAGTACAGCAATCTTCCATCTCATCTACCTCACCGGGACTCCCTCCTCAATATGCTTCATTTACCGATGTGTTTGATAAAGCTCAGTCTGAACGTCTTCCTCCTCATCGTTCTTGGGATTGTCCGATCGACCTTCTACCTGGCAAGACTCCCCCCAGAGGCCGGGTCTATCCACTCTCGTTACCTGAGACTCAAGCTACATCTGAGTATATACAGGAGAACCTCCAGCGTGGGTTTATTCGACCTTCCACCTCTCCCGCTGGAGCTGGGTTCTTCTTCGTCAAAAAGAAGGATGGATCCTTACGCCCTTGCATAGATTTTCGTGGACTCAATGCCATTACTATCAAGAATCGGTATCCCATTCCGCTGATCACTGAGCTATTCGATCGCATCAAGGGAGCCCGTATTTTTACTAAGTTGGATCTTCGTGGTGCCTACAATTTAATCAGAATCCGTTCCGGTGACGAATGGAAGACAGCGTTTAACACCAGAGACGGGCATTACGAATATCTGGTAATGCCTTTCGGGCTGTGTAATGCCCCCGCTGTTTTTCAAGGCTTCATCAATGAGATCTTTCGGGACTTATTATATGAATGTGTCGTCGTCTACCTGGACGACATATTGATCTTTTCCCAGGACCTGCCTTCTCACCACCAACACGTGGCAGAAGTCCTCTCCAGGCTACGAAAAAATTCATTGTTCTGTAAATTAGAAAAATGTTCATTCGAATTGCCCCAGATTCCATTCTTGGGGTATATAGTTTCCGGAGTTGGCCTGAAGATGGATCCAGACAAGGTGAATTCTGTACTACATTGGCCCCAGCCAACTACTCTTCGTGCTATTCAGCGTTTTTTAGGTTTTGCCAATTACTATAGACGCTTCATTCAAGACTTTTCTTCCATTGCATCTCCTATTGTGGCCCTGACTCGAAAAGGGGCTAATCCCAAGCAATGGTCGCCTGAGGCTCTTCAAGCCTTTCAAACACTCAAAGAGTCCTTCTCTTCGGCTCCAATCCTTCGACAGCCTGATGTGACACTCCCCTTCTTTCTAGAAGTAGATGCCTCTAATGTGGGATTGGGAGCTATTCTCTCCCAACGCTCTGAACAGCAAAAATTCCATCCTTGTGCCTTCTATTCTCGGGGTCTTCTGCCCGCAGAAAAAAATTATACTATCGGGGACAAGGAGTTACTGGCTATCAAAGCTGCATTAGAGGAGTGGAGATACCTATTGGAAGGAGCTCGCCATCCGGTGACGATCTTCACGGATCATAAGAACTTGTCATATCTTCAGTCTGCTCAATGCTTGAACCCTCGCCAAGCAAGATGGTCTCTTTTCTTTTCCCGGTTCGAATTAATAATAACCTTCAAACCAGCTGCTAAGAACAAAAAAGCTGACGCTTTATCTAGAGCTTTTGTGACGTCCTCTGATATAGAAGAGGTTTCCAACCATACCATTCTAGACCCCAAATGTATCTCACTGGCTGCCTCATCCACCAAAACGCTACCATTTGGGAAGACTCTCGTGCCTCCTACTCTAAGGAGGAAAATCCTTTCGTGGTTCCATGCCTCTCGTTTTTCTGGACACGCCGGTGAACACAAGACCTTTGAGATGCTCTCTCGAAGTTACTGGTGGCCTTCAATGAGGAGAGACGTCAAAGAGTTCATTGCTTCCTGTGAATTATGTTCCCAGTTCAAATCCTCCCGCAGAACTCCAGCAGGGTTGCTGCGACCACTACCCATTCCGTCCAAGCCGTGGACCCATATTAGTATGGATTTCGTTACTGACTTACCACCTAGTAAGAATCATAACACTATTTGGGTGGTGGTGGACAGATTTTCGAAGATGGCTCATTTCGTCCCTCTGTCTGGTTTGCCTTCCTCGTCTATCCTGGCTGAATATTTCATTAAAGAGATCTTCCGCATCCATGGATGTCCGTCTGAGATTGTGTCAGATAGAGGAGTACAATTCGTTTCCAGATTCTGGCGAGCCCTTTGTAAAACCTTGGGCATACGATTAGCACTCTCATCTTCTTACCATCCGCAATCTAACGGACAGACTGAGCGTGTCAATCAAGATCTTGAGACTTTTATAAGGATGTTCTCTTCAGCCAATCAAGACAACTGGGTAGAGTTGCTTCCTTGGGCCGAATTCGCCCATAACAACATGTACCATGAGTCATCATCCAAAACTCCATTTTTTGTGGTCTACGGTCACCATCCGTCTTTTCCGGAATTTCCTGCCCTCCCGCCCACCCAAGTTCCAGCGGTGGAGATTGCCTGTCAGACCTTTAAAAATATCTGGTCTCAGGTCAAAACCTGTTTGAAGAAAACATCTATCAAATATAAATCTTTCGCAGATAAGAAGAGGCGGGCTATTCCACCACTAAAAATTGGAGATCGTGTCTGGTTATCTACTAAAAACATTCGTTTGAAGGTCCCATCTATGAAGTTCGCCCCTCGTTTTATTGGTCCATATAGGATCATTCAAGTAATCAATCCAGTATGTGTGAAACTTCTTCTTCCTAAGAATCTTCGGATTTCTAATGCCTTCCATGTGTCCTTACTCAAGCCTCTTATTATCAACCGTTTCTCAACTCCTCCCTCAGCTCCGCAGCCAGTTCAAGTTCATCAGGAGGAGGATTTCGAAATTACTGAGGTACTAGACGCAAAAATTTCGCGAGGAGTACTCCGTTTCCTCGTTCATTGGAAGGGCTTTGGTCCTGAGGAGCGCTCTTGGATCAAAGCTGAAGATCTTAATGCTCCTGCCCTTTTGAAGAAGTTTTATTCCAAAAATCCGGACAAGCCCGGTTCCAGGCGTTCTGTGCCCACCTTTAAAAGGGGGGGTACTGTCACTCACCGGACCGTGAGTGCCTCTTCCCGGACATTTAGGAACCGTGGCCGTCCTCCATCCTGAGGGTCTGCGCATGCGCAGCCCTTTTCTATACTTCAGTGTATGTCCCTTTAACTCAATTGGCAGATCAGGCAACACTCCCTATATTAAGCACCTGTGGTCAACACCACGTTGCCTGATCTTGGAGTCTCATTCCTCATGAGTCTCTGAAGGTGTTCCTGTGTTTCCTCGTGTATTCAGCGCTGCTGATTCCTGTGGTTTCCAAACCACTTCTACCTCTGTGGTTTCCAAACCACTTCTACTACTGTGGTTCCATACCACTTCTACAATCAACTGTATCATCGTGACTGTGAGCTGATTCCTATCCGCTGCCTCCGTGCACTACAGTCTCCTATACCACTTCTACAATCAACTGTATCATCGTGACTGTGAGCTGATTCCTATCCGCTGCCTCCGTGCACTACAGTCTCCTATACCACTTCAACGCTATTATATTCCATAGTGACTGTTCGCTGATTCCTATCCGCTGCCTCCGTGCACTACAGTCCCCTATACCACTTCAACGCTATTATATTCCATAGTGACTGTTTGCTGATTCCTATCCGCTGCCTCCGTGCACTACAGCCTTCTCTCCTTATCCACTCACCTGTGCATCATCAAGTCTGTGAGCTGATTCCTAGCCGCTGCCTCCGTGCACTACAGCCTCCAGCTGGCAACTCGCCTGTGTTCATCATCGTGACTGTGAGCTGATTTCTATCCGCTGCCTCCGTGCACTACAGTCTCCAGCTGGCAACTCGCCTGTGTTCATCATCGTGACTGCTAGCTGATTCCTATCCGCTGCTCCTGTGCACGTCAGCCTCATCTCATCTCTCCCGTGGGTCCGCAGAGTCCTGCTGCCGCTGCCAGCGCTATCGTCCATCTACTGCTGATCCGCTCTCCACGCCTTCCTGTTTCCCGCTGGTCTCTACCCTCCTGTCAGCATTGGATTCGTATCTCATCAGCTACTCCTCTGCTAAGATCATCTCCATTCTCCTAGGTGCTCCATGAGTCCAGTTCCATGTGTTACTGATTCCTGTGGATTCGTGTCCCTGTTGGTCTACTTACCTGTGCGCTGCACCTACTAGACCCCTGCCTCTTACATCCAGGGACTTCTCATCCTGTCGGCCTCCTGCCGCCCAGGTATCACTGCACTCCTATCTGACTGCCTTCTGAACCACGGTATGCATACTTCTCATTGACTGTGCTGGTGTATTGCATATGTTGCTGGACTGTGTTGGTTCTCCTCTGGAGTCTGCAATCCGCTGAGTCTTTTGCCATCATTGACTGTGTTACCTTGTGCTGGATTACTTCAGAGACTTCCTACATTTGCAGACCTGTTCAGTCATTTATATATATATTGTGCATATTACTGTGGATCGTGTTTAATGTGCCCGTGTACATCCTGTGTTGCAGTTCCTTCCCGTACACCTCCTCACATATATATTCAGTGGTACAACTTGCTGAAGGCAGACCACTGATTCCTGTTCCGGTATCACCTGTTCCATTCCTCTCACATAGCAGTGGTACAACTTGCTACCGCAGACCACTGACTTCCCGGATACCTCCACTTGGATTCCATTCCTTCACTCAGACAGCGGTACCACTTGCTATCCGCAGACCGCTGACTCTCATCACCTCCTCGTTTCTGTTGGACATTCCTCCTCACTATAGCAGTGGTACAACTTGCTATCGCAGACCACTGACTACCTCCACTTGCCCTTGTCCATACAGTTCCTCGTGTATTATTACCTCCACATCACCAGTGCTGCTAGTCATAGACTTTCCTGAGCATCTCATCTTCTACTATTGCCTGTTCCGTGATCACCCTGCTACCAGAGCACACTATTACCATCTACATTGCTCTGGTAAGCTTACCACCTGGTGATTCCTGGGTAAAGACTCCTAGTGCCCGTGACAATAACTACCAACTGCTCTTTCTAGTTCTCATTAGTCAAAGTAGCCATGTTTAACAGTGACACAACAAATCGATTCTAAGTTTTGCAAATTTTATGGCCAAATTCAGTGAATCGCAAATCAAATCTGGATTGATTCCCGTTCTAATCATATACCTGAATAAAACCGAATGAAAGCTGATGTGGATTTGTAGGTGTCTGGTTTCCCAATAAAAACTCATAGGGGTATATTTACTAAACTGCGGGTTTGAAAAAGCGGAGATGTTGCCTATAGCAATCAATCAGATTCTAGTTATCATTTTGTAGAATGTACTAAATAAATTATAACTAGAATCTGATTGGCTGCTTTAGGCAGCATCTCCACTTTTTCAAACCCGCAGTTTAGTGAATATAGCCCCATAGCTTTGAACAACTTTTTAGAAATTGTGACAAATCACAGGGCAAGCACTAATATATGGTATTCGTAAAAGTAAACAAAAAACTCCAATGTCTTAAACTGAGCAAAATTGCTGCAAATGATGTTATTAATATGTTGAGATAGGAAATGTTGTCATGATAGGACTGGTACATGATCTGCAAGAATATATTGTTGGAGTTGAGTTTGAGTCTTATGACAGATCTATGTCAATAGCTTGACATTTAAAAAACAAACAAATGAGGCATTATGTCCATGGTCACTGCAATAACTTCTGCACCATTTGTATTTTGTTCTAAAAAATATAAAACTTTGAATAAATGTGTTGCCCCCTTTTCTGTCCATATTATAAATTTCCCTTTGGCCTGAGTATAATCAGACAGACAGCATAGCCACGCCTACTTAAATATTCCAATCTAAATGTGAAGATCTGAAGAATGGTGTTTATTTCAGTAGTAAATAACATGTGAATTCAAGCGGTAAAACTGTAATACAAAAATGATACAATGCAATCACATTCTGAACAGATGAAAACATGGTATAACTGCATAACTTGACACAAAATCGTACCCTCGATACTGTGCTATGCCAAATCATATACTGTATCTCTGAATAACTTGTGAAATTTAGAATGGTGACCTTCTATTATTACTCAAGATGCATTAAGAACTAACTACGGAGGCCTTAGTGTTCAGTTTAAGCTGATACTAGTCTGGCCACTAGACGACATTTACACAGAAACTATTGCATATGTAAAACAACAATGCTGAAGGCATAACACTCCCCCCCCATCCCTAAAAAAATAGGTGCTTGCAATGTTTTACCTGCTGTGTGTATGTTAAGTGCTTAGAAATAAATTACTTTCCATCTTGTGTTACTTTTTAATGAACCAATATGTTTTCCCTAGTGCATAGGCTTTTGACACTACAGCCATCTTCGTCACAGTTTAATTTATAGTATATGAGATAGTTGGTGATTATAGGTAAACTTATGACTAGAATATGATCAGAAGGGTTACAGTTGTGTCTTATTGAAATGTAAAATGGGTTAAAACAAATCTATCAGGATGGTTTCAATTTAGAGCTGGAAATAAATAGATCCATTAGAATCTGTTGTCACACTATAGTCTGTTTTGCTCTCCTTTATCTTACTATCAAATATTATCGGATGTGAGCAACTTTTGGAGGACTTGAATAAGGTGGAAAAGTGGTGATATTCCAAAGATCTGCTTGACATCCAGAGGATTCCGCAGGATATCCTATATGCTGAGAACATCAGGATCTCTGGTAGGAATCCATTTGTACTATTTCCCACGGAAGGTGATGGGAAGGGCTCAATCACTTTGAAAGAGATTACATCTATGTCACAGAAATAATCACCCTATTATAAGAACAGAATTGTGATTATGGACTGCTGTTAACCAGTTGTTTTCCATGGGAACTTTTATGCGCTGAATGTCCTAATGTTTTGTTATTATTGAATATTTCAGATTGTATTACCTGAGTTTAGGATTTTGGCTGCATTTAGGATCATATAGCGCCTTAGTAGTGGTTGTTTAATATTAGACAGATAGTGCCTCAGTGGTTCTCAGCAAATCGATAGTCTGCATGGTGATTTAAGGCAAAATGGTTGCTTGCACTCTATGTTGGTGACAGGACCACATTATTTATAAATGGATAATATAACATTGCTTATATCAGTTGTACAGTACAAACATGGTAGCAAAATGATGCTTAAAATGTGTGACAGACATTCCTAGAAATATGGCAGCGTGCAATAAAAAGCTTTTAAGTATTTTTTCAAGTAGACACAGCTGTTACCAATGAAAGGTAAGACAGTTTACTTTTTTTAAAAAATTTTTTAGTTTTTATTGTCCTGCAACTAAGATTGGCAATTAATTACACACTGTGTAAATTACTTCAGGAAGCTGTCATATTCTCTTAGCATTTTCAAAGGTATTTGATGTAGTTGATAATGGACTTGTTCTACACAGCCTGAAAACACAGGATATGTGCCACAGTACATTAGTGTTAATCCTCTTTAATTAGGTTTTAATTGTCATGTTTTTCTAACCATTATTACTAATCTATTGACCATACCTCAGTCTTTGGGACTGTAAAAGTCATTTTAGCAAAAATGTGCAGCAAGTTTTTTTTTTCACAAATGCACCAATTACATAGAGTCATTGTTGAATACTCTCCTGGAACATCCAGGAGACTCCAGGAATATTGGGAGGCCTTCCGGGCTCATGGGGGTTAGACTAAACCCCTTGATTCGTGTGCAGGCTCCCAAGATGTTTGACTGTGTATGATGACGTGACTCAGTGACACGACCTGATGATGCAATGGAACTTCACTAGGACAGGACGAGACTGCTGTCATTGCAGGCCTGTCTAGTAGTGTCATCAGACTATAAATGCCCAGTTGAACAGCATGGACAAGTAATTTGAATCAGTATTAGAATGACATCCAGTGAGACTGAGAGAGGATTGCTTTCTGTAAAGTATGCAATTGTAGAGCTACTGGGGTGGTAGTGTTCACAAGAACAGATAAAACCTTGGAGAGGACACTAAAAATGTATTTCAAATGAAAGTGTTTAAAAACCTCTGCGACTACAATGAGGCTCAATTAATGCAATTGTGCAAGTGCAGCTCATGTGTTGTAACTAGAGATGCTCCGGCTCGGTTCTTAAAAACCGAACCCCCCCCCGAACATCACCAATTCGAGCCGGCTCGGTACATTCCTGCTTCTTCAGAACTGAATCGAGGCAAAACATCATGGTTGCGTCGTCTGATATAATGGGTTTTGGATTCCATAAGTACCTTCCTCCCCAGCGCCATTCCTCACCCAAAAACAGGTGTTGCAATGTACTTGTCACTCTCCATTCTCCAGTGACATTGCTCAGTGCCATTTGATCACACAGAAACAGGGGTAGCAGTGTTCTTGTCACTCTCCAGTCTCCAGTGCCATTGCTCAGTGCCACATCTCATACAGCAATAGGAGGGGTAGCAGTGTTCTTGTAACTTGACAAAAATTGACTGGAAATGACTGGAAAATAATGAAATTGAGGTTAATCATAATGTAGGAACAAAAAAAGAGTCAAATTATGTGATTTTTTAAAAAAAAAAATACAGATCCAAAACCAAACCAAGACACGTGATGGCGGTTTTGCAAAAACCAAAATCAAAACACGAAGTTGATACAGATCCTAAACCAAAACCAAAAGACGGGGGTCAGTGAATATCCCTAGTTGTAACTCATAACAAACAGACAAAAGCTTTCACTTGCTAGTTACTATTATTACATTGTATTTGTACCATAATCACTGCATTATTGCCTGTATATGTGTATTGTTATTGCATTATTATTTGATTCTATTGTCCATTTAACTGTCAATTGCATTAAATTGTTTTCCATTTTAACTTTGCAATTATGATCATCATAAGCATTGTCCAATCCATTTGATGTCATTAATGTCATCATTCTTGATGAATATCATCATCAAGTCATGGCCACCTCTATTTTCATACCTCCTCTAGCGCACCTATTGGACGGAAAGTATAAAATGTAGTCAAATTACTCATCTTTATCATACTCACTATTACTTACAAAATATGTAAAAAATCCACAATTAAATTTGGTGATTGACTGCACCCTAAGCATTTCAGCAAAATTTTATTTTAGCTGATATTTTTCCAATATTAAACTGTTCAGTTTTGGTGAGCCCGTGCCCACTGTAGCCTCAGTTTCCTTTTCTTAGCTAACAGGAGTGGAACCTTGTATAGTCTATTGTTGCTGTAGACCATCAACTTCAAGGTTTGACATAATACATAGTTATTTGAGCTTCTCTCACATGTCAGCTAGAACGAGTCTGACCATTCTCCTTCGACATTTCTCATTAACAAGTCATTTTCACATACATAACTTCTGCTTACTGGATGATTTTTGTTTTGTGTACCATTCTCTGTTGTACTTGAAAATCCTCAGAGGTAAGCAGTTTCACTTAGATCACATTTCTTCCCCATTCTGGTTTCTGGTCTGAACAGCAGCACAGCCTCTTGACCATGTCTGCATGCTTTTATGCATTAAGTTTCTGCTACATGATTGGCTGGTTAGATATTTGCATTAACTAGTAGGTGTACAGGAATAACTAAAAACAGTGGCTTCTAAGTATATTAGCTAGCTAACTAGATAGATAGATAGATAGATAGATAGATAGATAGATAGATAGATAGATAGATAGATAAATATGCAACTAGCATTATTTGTGAAACATTTTAGGTTTACTTGTCTTTTTATCAGTACTGTATGTTTTGGGGTCCATCAATGCCAATATTTATGTAAAACATATAAATATAATAATGACAATCTGCTGTTTGTAATGTCCTGAATTCATAAGCTTGTTTGTTGTCATAAAGATTGATTGAAGTTGTGTGTTGTATGGATTGGTGATGTGAAATACCAGATGTTCCAGAACAAAGCCTTAAGGTACACAACGTTAGATGACAGAGAGGGTTTAGCAAATGACAAATGTACATAACAATATTAAAACAGGAGCCAGGGATAATCTTGGCATCTAAAAATATGCATAATCTAAATAGTATACCTGATATATTCTCTGAAAGTTCATTAATGCAAGCACCAAAGCAAATTATGAAATTATCTTTGCTTCTGAGATTGTGTCATTTAATTTACAGTTACAAGTAGTATTCAACAATTTCAAGTGAATACATAATTGTAAAACTTGATAACATAGCGATACATTTTATTAATTTTACTTTGAAAATAACAGGTGCTTATAGAAACAACAGATAAGAACCGCTTGTCCCATCTCATCATCATAATCAGCAGCATTTATTTATATACCACCAGCAGATTTCGTAGTGCTTTACAATTGGGAACAAACAGCAATAAAACAATACTGGGTAATACATACATACATACGTAGAGGTAAGAAGGCCCTGCTTGCAAGCTTACAATCTATGGGACAATGATTTGATACACAAGGGTAAGGTCTACATTATATTGAATATTTGTCCAGCTAGAATGCAATGGTTACAAAGGATTTAGAGGGCTGTATGCTCAGTAACACAACTATGTTGTTGTCTTGTGTTAGCTATGTAGAGGGTGGTAACAGGATAACCTAGGGAGAGTAAGAGGGGTGGTAGAGGAATACTATAAGCTCCTCTGAAGAGGTGGGTTTTTAGAGAATGCTTGATGGTTTGAACACTAGAGAAAAGTCTTGTGGTACGAGGAAGTGAATTCTATAAAGTGGATGCAGCCCGAAAAAAGTCCTGTAACCGAGAATGGGAGGAAGTGATGAGAGTAGAAGAGAGACACAGATCTTGTGCACAACGGATGTGTCGAGTTGGGAAATATTTTAAGACAAGTGAGGAAATGTACGTTGGTGCCATTTTGTTGATGGCCTTGTATGTTTGTAGAAGAATTTTATATTGGAATCGTTGAAAAACAGGCAACCAATGTAGAGACTGACAGAGTGACTCAGCAGATGTAGAACGATTTGCAAGGAAAATCAATTTAGCCGCTGCATGCAAAATAGATTGTAGGTGCTCGAATCTGATTTTGGGAAGACCAGTAAGGAGAGGATTACAATAGTCAATGCGAGAGATGATGAGTGCATGATTTAAAGTTTTTGCAGTGTCTTGTGTGAGATATGTGTGTATTCTGGAAATGTTTTTAGATGTATGCAGCATGATGTAAATATAGAGTTGATGTGGGGAACAAAGGATAGTTGTGTGTCAAGGATTGCACATAGGCAGCGAGCTTGCGGGGGGGATTTATGTTCATGTTGTCAACAGAAATAGAAATATCAGACAGGAAGCTTCTATTGTTGGGTGGGGATATTATTAATTCTGTTTTTGAAAGATTGAGTTTGAGTTGGCGAGAGGACATTCAAGATGAAATGGCACAAAGACAGTCAGTAACGCGTGACAACACAGATGGTGAAAGACCAGGAGAGGATAGATAGATTTGGGTATCATCCGCATAGAGATGATACTGAAATCCAAAGGAGCTTATTAGTTTTCCTAGAGAAGTGGTGTAGATAGAGAATAGCAGAGGAATTAGGACTGAGCCTTGTGGTACTCAAACTGATAAAGGAAGCGGAGTGGAGGCTGTTCCAGAGAAATTAACACTGAAAGAGAGATTAGATAGGTAGGATGAAAACCAGGATAGGACAGTGTCTTGAAGACCTAGGAATTGTAGCATCTGTATGAGGAGAGAGTGGTCAACAGTGTCGAATGCAGTAGAGAGATCAAGGGGAATTAGAAGAGAGTGATAACCTTTATTTTTAGCTGTGATCAGATCATTGACAACCTTGGTCAGTGCAGTCTCTGTAGAGTATTGAGAGTGAAAATCTGATGAAGAGGATCCAATAGGTTGTTTGTAGAAAGGAAATGTGTGAGGCGAGTGTAGGCAATTCACTTGAGGAGTTTGGAGGGTATGGGAGCTGAGAAATGGGGCGCTAATTTGAGAGAGAGTTTGGGTCAGAATTTAATTTTTCTAGTATAGGAGTAATCACTGTGTGCTTGAATAGTGATGGAAAAATACCAGTAGAGAGAGATAGATTACAGATTTTAGTTAGATGTGTAATGAGCACATGAGACAGGGACCTACCAATTTGTGAGGGTATGGGGTCAAGAGGACAGGAGGTAGAGTAGGAAGATAAGAAAAGAATATAAACATCCTCTGCATTTGTGGGATCAAATAAAGAGAGGGTGTCAGAGGAGGCTGGGAAGGAATTGAGCCGATTGCTAGTCAAAGCAGATGATACAATTTTAAGTCTGATTTTTATGAATCTTGTTCTTGAAATAGGAAGCAAGATCCTTGGCACTGATGGTAGTCGGAGGGTTTGGTGGTGCCCATTTTTGTTTATTAACCTATGGTAACCTCAACCCCCTTTGTAAGGATATTCTTATGTTTATCCCAAGGAAGTTTAAATTGCTCAGCTGTATTAGCGTCTACCACCTCTGATGGGAGGCTATTCCACTTATCCACTATCTTTTCTGTGAAGTAGGTTGTCCTCAAATTTATTTTGAACCTACTTCGCTCTAGTTTCAGTGCATGTCCTTGTGTTCTAATATTTTTCTTCCTTTGAAGAATGTTTCTTTCTTGTACCTTGTAAAAACCCTTGATATTTTTTAAAGTTTCAATCATGTCCCCCTTTTCCCTTCTGTACTCCAAACTATGCATATTAAGTTCTTTTAGTCTTTCCGTGTAAGTTTTGTGCTGTAGATCATGCACCATTTTAGTTGCCCTTCTTTGTACAGTCTCTAATGTATTTATGTCCTTCTTGAGATAGGACCTTCAGAACTGAACACAGTATTCTAGATGAAGCAGTAACAATGACCTATACAGTGGCATTATTACTTTTTTCTTTCTGCTACTGATCCCTCTCCCCATGCAACTAAACATCTGACTTGCCGTCCTCATTGTTTTGTTACATTGCTTATCTCCCTTTAAGTCACTTGAAATAGTGAGTCCTAGATCCCTTTCCTCCTCAGTAGTTTCCATTAATACTATATTTAGCTTTTGGTTTTTTAAGGCCCAAGTGCATGATTTTGCATTTTTTTGACATTAAACTGTAGTTGTCATGCTCTTGACAATTTCTCTAGCCTACCTAGATCATCAATTATTTGTTTTAACTCTCCTGGTGTGTCTTCCCTGTTGCATATCTTTGTGTCATCTGCAAAAAGGCATACATTTAATAACATTTGCAAAGTCACCAAGATATTAGAAATCACTGGTCCAAGTACAGATCCTTGTGGTACTCCACTGGAAATCTTTACTTTCTGTGAATGCACTTCATTTACTATAACTCTCTGTTTTCTATCCTGCAACCAAGATCTTATCCATTCAACCATCTTAGAATCCATCCCAAGCTTTCAAGTTTATTTAACAGTCTGCGATGTGGGAGAATGTCAAAAGCCTTACTGAAATCCAGATAAGCTACATCTACGGCCCCCCTTTGATCTATTACTTTAGTCACCCAGTCAAAAAGTCAATAAGATTTCTTTGACAGGATCTTCCCCCCAGTTAATCTCTGCTGTTTGGGATCCTATAACCTACTGGATTTTTTATTTTCTACAACTCTTCCTTGTAAAAGTGTTTCCATCAATTTCCCTACTACTGATGTAAGGCTAACTGGTCTTTAGTTGCTTACCTCTTCCTTGCTTCCACTTTTGTGCAGTGGGACTACATTCACTCTTTAACAGCCCTCTGGAATTATTCCTGTAGCTAATGACTGATTGAATAATTATGTTAATTGTGTTATCAGCACCCCTTTAAGCTTTTTTAGCATTCTTGAATGCATCCAATCTGGTTACATTGATTTATCCACTTTCAGTTTTGAGAGTTCTGTTAGGACCTTCTCCTCTGCAAATGTACTTGTATCTATCTCATTTTTATGAGTATACTTACAACTTATCTGTGGCCCCTTCCCCTCTCTTTCTGTAGTGAACACCGGCAAAAATAATTATTAAGATGATCTGCTATTACCTTGTCTCCCTCAACAAGACTCTCACTATCTGTCTTTGGTCTTATTATTCATTCTTTTGTTTTTCTGCTTTCACTTATATACCTAAAAAAGTGGTATGAGTTGGTCTCTGTCTTTATACTAAAACATACTGATCACTGGATCCTAGGTTCTCACTAGCATCTACATTAGATGTTCTGTGACTAGGGTAAGGGGCACGTTAGTAAAACCTTTTGCCTTGGTGGTAGTGCAGCTGTTTTCTTACCTTGGATAATAACTTGGTGTCATGTCACTTTTGTGATTTGTAGCTTTCACAGTTTATTGCAACTGTATCTTAAAATCAGAATTGAGAGGATGAAAAAGCAACCATATCCATCTCCCCTCTGCATGCACACCACTAGCTTACCTGTTCAACTTGTCTCTCTCCACTGCCACATTTTCGTCATCCTTTAAACATGTGTACACAGCTTTTCTTGGTGCATTATTTCACTCATTTGGCCTTTAGTAGCATCTGTACACAGAAGACACCCAAATCTATTTCTACTGCACTGACCTCTTTCCTACTGTACTATCTCTTTTGACCACCAGCCTCGCTGCTATTTCCACATGGTTGTCCCAAAGTTACCTAAAGTTCAACATGTCCGAAACACAGTTTTTCATTTCTCTCCTTCAACAGTCATCACCTCCCATTAAACCTCCCTTACTGTCAACAACATCACAATTTCCTCAGTTTCCCAAGCTTGTTGCGTTTCACCCTTAATTCTGTCATCTGCATTATTTTTTAAATTCGGTCTCTATTACAGTTGTGGGCACATCATTGTGAGTCTAGAGGCAGTGTGTTAACTCTGATGCCAGGTTTAGCGCCGGTCATACAGTAATGGAAGTCATCCTTGATTAGTGGATTCAGGGACCATTTGTCCATTCAATCATTTGGTTCAGGTAATCAGTTGGAGCTCTTCCGCAGCTGATTTCTCCAGCATCAAAATATTTCTTTAAATAAACTGTGACCTAAATTTTGCAAAAATGAATATGGTATTTCATATTTATTGTGTTAAGTTATAATTATGGAAGGTTTTTGTCAAGGGGAAAGTGGGCACCAATGAAATGCAGTTTAAAGAAACTTTGAGAAATGGCTACCTGAAAGCCATTTGTCTAACCATTTATATCACTGCATTTTCAACTGAAATACTCTGACAAATTAGCTCACATAGAGTTGGACATATTTGCACCCCAAAGTAAGCAGGAAAAGGTGCGTGCATGAAAAGCGCATTTATTACAAGATGCAGAATCATGTATGCCTGGTTTGCAACAGGAGTAACAAATGTGTATACTACCCACCATAGCATAGAGAAAGCATCAGGATAGTGTGGCTTGACATACCTATTAGTAAATGCTAAAGTAGCATTAACCTATGCGTATACAATATAATAATGTAATAAAATGCCATATACATGTGAGAGAATAATGCCTGGACAGTGTTATTAATAAATTTGAAATCTGAATGACCATATAAAGCATAATTAAATACAAATATATGTTTTTTCCCCTTTATAAATCAAATAGGAATCTTATTTCCTGTTGTAATCCAAATGGAAACATCACATTACATAATGTGAATAGTCAGCCGCAATTTCATATAGTATAGCAGCCACATTAATGAAAGAAGTACTCTCAGTGGAAGAGATCAATCTGAAGCAGTGCTGCTGATCAACATTTTATCAGACTGTAACATTGCACCAGCCCTTCAGCACCTGTATGAGATATACCTCCCGACTGGCATATATGTGTATGCTTCAGTTACATTTGTTTTTAGTGTGCTTGGCCTACACTTGTCGGGCTCTTCTCTCCCCATCCCACCTCTCCAAGCATAAAAAGTTGTAAGTGTAAGATGCAAACAAATCTGCATATGGACGTATGCATATGCATTTTTGGATGGAGTACATGCACATTACGAATATGTATATATTATGCAAAAAAAAAACAGACGTAAGTTCAGCTCTACATGAACCCCAAAATCTTGATGCACTCTTCTATCTTTCTGCAGTCATAAGCATAAAGGGTTTAATTAACCAGTGCCATTGACTTTTCCCTGCCATAGGAGTCCAAAACACCTCCTTTTCAAGACTTATTTGACAAAGGTCAAATAAGCTTTTTGTTCGCATCCTATATCTCCCCACGGAGGCCCCCCCTGCAGTGATGGTAGTTCCACCACAGTAAGTGTGGTGCAAACTGTTGTCATATACTTTATACTAACTGCAACAGAAAATGTACTTTGTTATATAAGTCTTTTTACTGAAACAAATTTGTTTAAATTTGTTTAAATTAAAATAAACAAGATTTGTACAGTTAAAAAAGAACTACAGAAAAAACTCAAAAATGGTGGTAACAAACACCCTCCCTAGCTCCATTCACATTATTCACACCAAAAAAATAGCTGTATAGTAACCTAGCAAGAGAGGAGCGTTCTACAGTAAATTACATTTTTGATTCTCGAATTTACAAATGTTATGGATAATTACGAGGAATCGCAAGTTAAGTTTCCATTAATGCACTCATCTCTAATGCTAAGCCTATATCCTATAGAGAACTCTAATTTCCTTGTGTATATTACAGAAACTTGAACCTTAGCGCTATAAACAATAACACTGCTTCTGTAGTTATTGTGTGTTGAGCTCTGGCCAGAGGAGTGACCATGGGACATGATACTAAAATATATGTCACACAGTGGGACTGTGAGTTGGCAGGTCTATTATCATTACTATTATTATGCCTAGATGGGTCCATGCACTATATACTTTGCTCCACTGACCTTGTGGTTGTTGGTGTATGTACTCTCTGATCTAATCCAGTGTCACGGTTGAAGGCTTTAAGTCTCATCAACCTCAGGCCTTCTGGTTTCACCTTTCTGTTTGTGATAACCTACATTATCTACAACCAAGGATTTATTGAGTTATTAACAAATGTACTGTGACATCTCTTTCATGATTTTTTTTTGTAAAGACATATTAAAATATTTACTTTAAGACCTTATAGATTCAGTAGAAACTATGCTATGTTTTTAATATATACACATTATTTTTAAAATAATGTTTGTATACTTATTAAGGGATCATTGAAACAACCTTACTGCTAACTATTTGGAGATAATATACAAGTTATTTTGCTTCCACTATATTATAGATATTACATCAAACACGCTATGTATCAAGAGCAGATTAGACAGCAAGTAGATAAGCATGACTTTTTAATCCATATGGGTAGATTTAGGCCAGTGATTTCATAGCAGGAGATGTCTTCCATAAAATAAATCTATTATTTATTGTTTAATGCCCTGACATTACAAAGATTAGCTTATGAAAAATGTAAAGTTATTTTCCAAGTTGCTCAAGCTTCTTAAAGCCTCCGTTATATCTTAAAGTTTAATGGTGTTCAGCCTAGGTGAAATGCATTTCAAGATATCCTGTTTATGAAATGTTTTAGCACAAATTATATAAATGTAATTTGAAATAGCTGGCACATAGCACTGGGCTGTATTGGCTTTTGATGATAAAACAGTGTGTTCATTAAATAAAGAGTGCATTGCAAAAGTGTTCAGCCCCTTGACCAGTTCTCTTATTTTATTGAATAACAAATCTTTATTATTAATTATTGTCTTTAGTAAAGCACTGGAACTCAATAATAGTTTTTTGATGTGACATTGTTTTATGGTACAAAGATATCATAAGAAAAAAATGTTTTGCAGTTTTTAATCCATGTCTTGTGGAAGCTCTAAGTTTGCTCTGGCAAAAAACAACTGCCAAATGAGGACACAATTGCCTTACAATTGGCAGTTACCAGATAGGCCAGGTACACTCTGGCCCGATGATTGCACGAAAAACCTCCAATCAGCCGACATCCGACTGTGTGGTTAGATATCGTGTGAGTGTATATTGTGACACGATTATCTAAAGCCGTCCCAAATTCCTGATTATCGTTTCATTTGGTCGGTCGTACTGTTTAATATTTTTCGACCAATTACTGACCGATCATGTAGTGTGTATGCACTCATGCTCACGATCTCCATAGAGTTTACAAAGTCGTCTTCTTTTCAGCCGATGCTAGCAATAAGTGTCCTAGTGAATAAATGTAGAGAGTGCTGTAGAAGGAATATTTCATTTGTTTGTTCTGAGACAGAGGGCCTGAGTCATTAAGGCAAAAAAGCAGTAAATGTTCTCTGGGACAAACCATTTTACTTGTTGCTGTTTTTTCATCTAGCACACAAATACTTAATAGCTTTATTACTACACTGAAATTTAAAGTTGATCTAGTACATGCCCTATCCCAACTATAAATCTGTCCCCACATTTTAAATTTACCTTCCCTTCCAATGCAACATGATTTTGCCCAGGTGCAAATGTTACTCCTTTTTTGTGCTTTGCTCTCCTTAATGACTCAGGCACATAATGTTTTGTTTCAGAGTTATAGAAGCTAACAAAATACTTTTGTACATGTGTATAGCTATAACAAGGCGGTTTTTATCAGTGTGACAATAATGAATGAATGAATATGGTGCTGTTATTCTCTGAAGACTAGAGGACCAGAGGAAGGACCAGATGAAGAGCACAGATCTGAAGATAAATCATGTCAGTGTGTACGTATGAATCGTCAGACTGATCAGACTTTCAGTCGTAGGTTCAATTGTTTGAGATAACACGTCGGACAGAAAATTTTTCAGTGTTTACCTAGCCTTAATCATTAAAATAACTGCCACATTGTTTGGATAAAACCCCCACAGTTGAGGAATCATTATTCATGTTGTCAATCCGAAGGACAGCTGTAAAATTAAAGACTTAAAAGCATCCCAATAAAGTTAGATAAAGTTATGAAATTATGAAAAGGATACACAACAATATCAAAGTGTTTGGCTGTCCTAGTGGGCACTGTTGGTTATACTATCAGGAAGTGAAAGAACATAAGGCAAAACTGATAACTAAGTGGCTCGGGGGTCAAAACATCAAAATTTTGGGTTCATGACCAAGAAAGTCCCCAGGTCTTAATCCCATGAAAACTTATGGTTAATCTTAAAGAGGCAGGTGGACAAACAAAAAGCCTGCAATGTGGGGACCTCTAAGGTTATGTGTTTAAACACTTAACCCCACATTGCCGCTTTAAATTTACATTGATAGACGTCGCAATGATGTAAAATTGCAGTGCCGCACAGTTCTTTTATCAGAATGGCTTACTGTCAGCATGCTGTTTCCATCGGTCATCCCCAGCAGCGGATTCAAGGTAAGTCTGTTTCATTTTCTTTCGTTTTCTCCCTCTTTTGGGTTTCTTTTGCAGGAATTCTGCGTGTCGGAATTCTTAGGCTAGAAATTTCGTACCCAACCCAAACAAAAAGCTGAATGTCCTACAATGGCCCAATGAAAACAGTGATCTCAATACAATTGAGAATGTGTGGCACTATTTGAAAATTAAGGCACAAAAGCATCATCTAACTAACCTGGACAGCCTTAACTATTTGTGCAAACAGCTATGTCAAACTATTTCTTTAAAGATGTTTTTTGTAACATAAAGGATTATCACATTAAAAAAACAATTACAGTGATTTGAAATAAAAATGTCCCAACAGGCAAAATTTCAGTGTAGGATTTGTAAAATATGAGAGATGGTCAAGTAGGTGAATACTTTTGCAAGGCATCCTATCTATTATACATAGCTTGTAAAACATTTTTTATCAAGATTCAGCAAAAACGAAGCTCAAATTTCCATTCTACTTTCACGAAAGCATTTTATTAAATTAAATATTTTTTTTTACAGAGTAATAAGATTTCCTATATGTATCGGTGTATCTCTCTCGTATGTTCATAAACCAATTTATTGCATTAGGTGGGTCAAATAAGTTCATCTGTAATTTAGGTTATATGCTTGCTTGAATAGATGAGTTTTCAGGGAGCTTCTAAAGGCTTGTAGATTGTGTCTGGTGGTTTTAGGAACATGTGTGCAGTGTATAAGGGAAATACTGAGACTGATTTGGCTGTATCGTTGGTTTCTACCAACTGCTATGACAACGGGTAGGTCACATAGCTTTGGCACATGTTCTGGCCCTGTGACACTATGGAGGCTATACAAGAGTCTTTTCTTGCTTTGTGGTGTGGTTATAATAAGAAGTTAGCAAATTGACATTGATAGTACCAATATCAATGTGAATATTAAGACTAAAGACTGAGGAAAATGAGCTCTTGCTGAACATTATAGTTGTACAAACCCAAAACCTCTCATCTGCTTGAAGGATGAGTTTGTAGCCCTGGATGCTTTCAATTCTCAGGAGTTGTTCTAGTACGGCCACCTTAACCTCCTTGTCATCCGCAGCAATCACTTATGCCTGAAAATAGGTTCATAGACTAAGGCAAACATCTGTTCAAAGAAAGCAAATAAAAAATAAATTAATTTCTAAATATGTAAATAAAAGTCTCTTTGTTCTGTGAGTGAAAAGACAGGAAGATCAATTCAGGAATGTTTTAGTCTTCAAGACAACAACCTGGGGTTAAATAACCATTGCCTGTCTAGATTTTGGGAGTGCTAAATATTGGCACCATGGTGAAAAAAAAGACAGTAAATGGCACATCAACATTATCGGTTCACCTGTATAGAGCCTTCAATGCTCTTGGGAGCAAAGTCTGTAGTTTTCCAGACACTCCAGTCAGTATCAAAGTACATGCTTCCTCCAACCCCATCTACCACATCTGGCCATAGCCCCAGCGGCAGAAAAATGGATGTGGCTGATGTGGGTGATGAGAAAATTGCATTCTTGTTCTTCCCAGTGTAGTACTCACACAAACTTGTCACCACCACCACCACCATCCTTCAAATATTCAACCGAAAAATAAATATTATTGCTAAATGATATATCACATACTATCATCATCATCATCAGCTATTTATATAGCGCCACTAATTCCGCAGCGCTGTACAGAGAACTCATTCACATCAGTCCCTACCCCATTGGAGCTTACTATCTAAATTCCCTAACATACAATACACAAATATACACACACACACACACACACACAGAGATTAGGGACAATTTTGATAACAGCCAATTAACCTACCAGTATGTTTTTGGAATGTGGGAGGAAACCGGAGCACCCAGAGGAAACCCACGCAAACACAGGGAGAACATACAAACTCCACACAGATAAGGCCATGGTCGGGAATCGAACTCATGACCCCAGTGCTGTGAGGCAGAAGTGCTAACCACTCGGCCACTGTGCTGCCCACATACTATGTGCTGAACAGTCATCAGCAATCAATGTCTTCATTTTCATTTAAAACTAAGCCCATGTAAAATGGGGACCTTGGCCCCTATACCCACCTATCAAACCCTAAAAATGTACCTACTACTAAAATATTACTAATATAGAACTAACAGAAATGTAACAATGCACTTATTATATACTAATACTATAAACTACTATATTCTAGTGTGAACTTATCAACTCTCTCTCTCTATGCAATAATTAAAAAATGATTTCAGTACCTTTACTTTAAGATAATTAGTACAAACATAAACTGAAAAAATACTGGTAATAAAATCAAGGAAATAACATTTGTTCACACAGGAGCTCTGAATATTTGTTTTAATAGATGTAATAGCCAGGTTATTACTTGCAGGGATGTAATTACTTAAATTCAGATGCTTGCAGTAACCAATAATTAAATAAAAATATTCAATATAATTAATGTAGTGTATGAACTTATGCAAACCTTATGTACGCAAAACCATGTATAAGAAATATGACCATTAGCATGTGTTACCCATTGTGTTACCCATTGAAATATAAAAACCCAGTGACTAATCTTGATATCTATACACGATCAATGTTTTCATATTTCTGCTGTGTTATTTGGTCTTCTCACAAAATAATATTCCACTGCCTGGCAAAGCAGTTTAATATAATTGGCTAAGCACACATTTACAGTAAAATAATATCCTCCTGATATATAATTATCAGGTAAAGAAACTGGCTTTATGCCTCTTACCCACTGATATTTGTTTTGCATTAAAAAAACACCAGTACAAATGCCAGTGAAAACCCGTGTAAAACACAAATGCGTTTGGCATGTGGTTGTTAACATTTTTATTAATATTTAGGAGGTCATTGAGGTTACCTAAACTTCTCCAGTGCATTTATGTACAGTAAACACAATGTCCTGGAATGCGAATAACAACATAACTGGGTATGTGGTCATTGGAAACAATGACTTCTATTTTCAGACACTATTACATACATTATTATACTAGTGAATTATGGCCATAAGGATATTTGTGTGTGTGTGTGTGTGTGTGTGTGTGTGTGTGTATGCAAAAGTTGCCTCACATCTGGTCAAATTGCATGTTCCACTGAATCCCTAAGTAAGAAGTAGTTAACACAACCTCTGCGAGTTGCAACCTTTAACATGCTATATTTTAGCAGATTTAAATACATTTTTACTATTCATTTGCTGAATTTAACATATCAAAAAAATAAAACAATGAGTGTCTGATTCATTAAGGAACGTAAATGACAATACGTGCCGTGTTTTACTTAAAATCACTCTGTGCATGCCCAGAACTGGACTATATGCCAGTGAACGCTAGAACATCCAGTTCATATTCGAGCGCAAAGGACGATTACTACAGCCCATGATTC
This sequence comes from Mixophyes fleayi, assembly GCF_038048845.1. Lineage (NCBI taxonomy): Eukaryota > Metazoa > Chordata > Amphibia > Anura > Limnodynastidae > Mixophyes > Mixophyes fleayi. The sequence continues at coordinate 66,992,165 of NC_134406.1, forward strand.
CATGGGTGGAATGGGAAGGGGAATAGGCGTATGTGTGTTGTCAATATACAGTAAGGGCTTGACAAGCTGGAGCACACGCAGCAGCATCCAATTCAAGATTTGGGTATCTCAGAGGTATGTGTTTTTCTCTCATATCACTTGCACCAGAGACAGGTCAGGTATAAGTACCAAAGTTCGTTTTGCGTTCCTTAAAGAATCAGGCCTGGAATCTAGCATGTGTAGAAGCTTGGGCACCTCCCTATTGATTCATTCATACTCTTTGTAGACTCAAAACTCTCAAGATTTTCTGTCTACTCTCAACAACCATGCAGCTGACTGAGGACTTGAAAATTAAGGTAATTGTTAAAAAGCAGTACAGATTGCAAAAGGATTTGTAAATGCTTCCAGCTTGGAATTTTTACTGTTAAATAGATCATTAAGAAATACAAGATGAGGGGAATAGTTGAAAGTAAAGGCAAGATTAGGAGAACCATTAAAATATCCGTTCATACTTTGGACAGATATGAAAAGCAGAACCCACATATCACTACAACTGACCTGCAGAAAGGTTTAGCTGACAGCAGAGTAGGGGTCTATAGTAAAGTGTTGCTTGCACGAAAATTCTCTGCTATGACCTGATCACAAAAATCAACATCTGAAGTATGTAAAATAATACGAACATTAGCCAGATACATTGAGAAACACAGTGCATTGGTCTGATGAAATGACAATGTTAGTTTTTGAACACAACCACAAAAGATATAATTGGAGAAAAGGATGTGAAACATTTGAAGAACAGAACACATTGCCAACCATAATGCATGGGGGTGGATATATTATTTGTAGTTGTGTAGCAGCCAATGACACAGTAAATATTGGCTGGGTGGAAGTAAGAACTCACTCAAGTAAATATCAACGAGTCATAGACGCTAATGCCCCAGAGTCAGTGAAGAAAGTGAAGCTGAAAAGAGATTGGATATTTCATCAAAAAATTATCAAAATCATTCAGGATGTACTTAAAGGAACTAATGATCAAAGTTTTGGAAAAGCCTTAACAGTCACCAAACTATATTATTGAAAATTTATGTATGCAATACCGTCTGAGAATAAAAGAAATATTAGAGGTTCTGCAAGGAAAATTGGGAAAAAATCCTAAAGTAGGTATTTCATTCAAAGCAGGTGTTATGATGTACTCACTAACAGGGTGCCAAATGTTTTGCAAATGACAAATTCACTATTTTATTGTTTTAATATGCTACATTTAGCAAATATAAAGCACTTAAAGTATGCAGAATTAGGCCATGTTTAATATTGTACTCTACAGAGGTTGTGTTTACTTTTATACTCATAGAGATTCAGAGGATTGTTTATAATAAATTGCAAAAATTGCCGTTCAGTATAGTTTCTTATTTCCGATTAAGCAGCGATAATAAATTACATTTTGCAGGTGAAAGAGGCAAAATATTTAATTTCCAGGTTCTGTCATTGAGCTTGCACTGCAATAAGTTCTTGCCTGCAGAAAAGACTTCAGTACATTGGACAGTTCTGTCAGGAAGAATCGAAAATGCAGGTAAAAGACTTAACGCCACCCAGAGCTGGCATTAGCATTTCAGGACAAGCGGAGATGTTCCCTTATTGATTAATTAACTGATTTTGTCCTGAGATCTATGAGGACAATGATATTTGGAAACAAAAGGGCTAATGACAGAGAAATCAGTGATGACTACCAAAGTAAATAATAGTGAGGAAGAGGGGGTTACACCATTAGTCATCAGATTATCTGACATAAAGGAGTTTTATCAATACTTTTTATACATTATTAAACAAATCTATAACTTTGAAGTGTCCCCCCAGTCTCTGGGGGTGGTGGAGTTTAGATCACCATAAGAAAAATTATTTGCACAGGATATTCTAAAGTAATATAATGTATCTAGTTGAGACTATAAAGTATGTCTTTTAGCTCATTAATCACAGTAACACCTGTATGTACAGTAGCAACAGATATATCATCTATGTATTGTAACAAATATTGTTTATTCAAATCAAACACAATGTCCTTTTCATCTAAAATTTCAGTACAAATTACAGTAAATTAAACTTTTGGCATGCAATAAATGCAACATTAAGAGTTATGTCTCACCCAATGTACCACAAAAGTCTAAAAAGACACTGGGCAATTACCATTGAGGCAGGTCCGCCCAAGCCTATGAGCCTTTTAGTCTCAACACTAAAGGGAGCATATGTCAACACTGGTCATAGCTAGTAATGGACAATGCTGTACAGGTGTCCACAAGCATGTTCTATTCACCACGCAACTTTCCATTTCACTTATATACGGTTATCCTTGGCCTGAGATATGTAAGCCAGGACAAACAAGGAAATCTGGTATCCAACCCATCATACAATCTTAAGTTTCTCTAATTTAGTCTGATCTTCAAAACCTTTGGCTGACACTGGTGTGGAAAGTGGAAGGTGCCTCAATATGTGCTTTTAAAAAAGTCTTGATCTGTCTTCATGCTGTCTTACAACTTTATACTGTCACACACTGGAAGTGTTATTAAGTCTGGCTCCCTGGATCTCTGACTGGAAAATTGGAAAAGGTTGATTTCAAGCAGTTACCAGAGCTAATTGAATCATCAGGGATTTCCTTGTTTTGTAGAGAACCATTGTGCCAGCCTGTTATCTCTAGACTTTGTGGAGCCTCAAGTGGAAGACTGTCTAGAAATAAGATGGGCCAGCCCCTTGGATATGTCACGGCAATAGGGTTTCTGGGATCCGTCTCAGGACTCTTGAGGCAGGGATATAGTTGAGACTGCGAGGCCAGATGAGTGTCTTGCTCATAGGGGTACCTCTATTTCTGTATACCAGACGAGTAATGCTGGACTGGACTGGGAGGACCTGACCCCATGACCAGAGACTCAATATCACCAAGAACTCAGAGGAATATAGTACCACAACTGGGAATGGGAAGACTCAGAACTCAGGCAGAGACTATACAGGGGATGGCAACCTCCTGAACAGAATAAGTCTGGAGCTGGCCATGGACAACTCAGAACTCATAACCTGAGGTAGGCCTGGAGCTGGAAGTCGGTACCCAGAGACACAGAGATGGCTCCAGACAGTGGATGACTCAGAACAACAACCTACTACCCCAGATACCCAGTAGGCGAGGCAGGAATAGATTGATGAGAGGAGGATCCACACAGACGGTAACAGCTGGAAACTGTACACGAGCAGATAGAATGAAGGTGAATCCACACGAGCAATAAATAGCCAAAGTCTTTATTTCAGCAAGCAGAGTGAAGCTGAATTCATACAAAGGGTTAATGGATTAAAGTCGATATAACAGCAAACAGGATGAAGTTGAATTCACTCAGAGAGTAAATGGTTGAAGTCCATGTATTAGCAACAGGATGAGGCTGAATTCACTCAGAGGGTAAATGGTTGAAGTCCATGTATTAGCAACAGGATGAGGCTGAATTGACTCAGAGGGTAAATGGTTGAAATCTGTATACAGCAGGCAGAATGAAGCAGCAAACAGGATGAAGCTGAATTCCACGAAGAGTTGATGGTTGAGATCTGTATACAGTAGACAGGATGAAGCAGCAAGCAAACAGCAACTGTGGTAGTCTAGAACCAGGAACTAGGAAAGTGTTGCACTGGCAATTTGCTGAGTGTAGGAGCAGACTCTAATAGTCTGCAGAGGAAGCTAATTGGTGGATGAGATCAGGTATTCAGACTCAGCAAGATGTTTAGCAAATGTCTCACCCAAGATGACAGAGCTGTATGTCCCAGAATAGAATGCTGCCTTCAACCAAAGGGAGATGTATGATGATATGGTACCGCCGAGTGGTGTAAACAGGACTAAGACCCCCCATTCGTGACAGGATATAAGAAGGTTGTCAGTGAAGGGATCATTTTGCATAGAGGTAGTGAGGCAGGGAATGGGTGATGGAAGGGAGGATGGAAGAAGTGAAGGAGGGGTGAATGAATGGTGAGAGGGAAACATGCATGACAAGGGAGTGAGGGTGTTACTAATTCTAGAGGGCAGTAGGTGGGATTAATTACAGGGGAGGTATAGGTGTGTGTGAGTGTGTGTGTTGGGTAAATAATTGGGAAGACAGAGAGCCAAGCATGAATTACAGTGGATGGGGAAATGATTTACAGGGTGAGATAGTTGTGGGGAAAAAACAAACTATGGTGGGAAGGATAGGATGGTGGTTTGAATCTAACTCATGGCCCCAGCACTTTGAAGCAGCAATGCTCAGCACTGCGCCATTGTGCTGCCCAAGTATTTGTTAAATAGACCAAAAATGCTATTTAGAAAATAAGATTTGTTGCTTTGTCGTGTTGTCATTATGTCGTGTTGTTGTGAAGTTTCCTTCCAGTAGTCAAACAATTGTTTACAACCAAAACATTAATGTTTTCACTATTTGTCACTCTGTCACTTTGTCATATTGTTGCTTGTCGCTATGTGGTCTAATAGGTTACTTTTTGATACTAAATAAATATGTAAGATTTGGCAGCTTTACTTTGAGAGCTGTGGAAGATATATTCGCCAACAAACAAACAAAGAAATAAAGAAATAAGCAAACTTATTATTTTTTATATATATATATAGAAAGATAAGTATGACACAAACAAATTATATTATTGGCATGAAACAGCTGGTAAAGATGCCCCTGTTCAAATCTTCCAATCTAAGAGGTGTAGGGAACAATAAATACATAAGGAAGTGGAATAACAATTGCAGCTGCTGGTGGGGAAACTGCGTTTGGCTATTTTAAGACAGCAGCATTATTAGCCACAAGTAATAAAGCAGTCATTGGCAACTCACATTTCTGTTTTGGGTTTGTCATGGTACTGGATGCTTCCCGGCAGGGGTATAATGGGCTGGGTGGCAGGGGGGCAAATGCCCCCGGGCCGGTACCAAAGTAGGCTACCTTTTAGCTACTTTTTTCTCCATTAAAATAGGCTGCTGAGTGGAGTCTTGCCCCCTAGGTTAAAATTTGACAGCCCTTTTTTGCTTTCTGGATAGTACCACTCAACTGTGATAGCTATCAGAGACACGTCCTGCCAAGGTGTTTTTTAATAAAATGATGGGTCGTGAGGGACAAAGAAATCTGAAGTCGATGGGTTACAGAAGGCGGAATCGAGAGAGATAATGCTAAAGTCCATGAACAAACAAACAAAACAAAACCCATTAAAGCAGCAGCAGAGAAACACATATTCAAACTTTGCTCATGCAAAGCTTGGTAGGAATGAAGGCCTTATAAATGTTGCATACAGGTGAGCACCCTTAGGGCTAGATTTACTAACAAGCATGTTTGTAAACCCGCCGACTTTCGGCGGGTTTGGCGGCGTTTTAGCCATCGCCGGATTTACTAACGCTAAACCCGCCGTCCAAACGACCAGAAATTATGTTTTCAAACCCGCCTCTGTATAAAGCGCCATGACGGTGTTCAACATACAAACAGCCGGATTTACTATTAGGGGGTTTATAAAGCCGCCGGAAAACCGCCATTCAAAAGACCAAAATGAAAGCGCTACTTGTGAGCGGCGAGATTGTTCAAACAGTGTGCTGTTTCAGGTATTTTGTCAATCAGAACAGAAGGGAAAGGGCCATTTCATGTACAAAGTTAGCTCCTTTGAGAGAATATATGTAAAAAGGTCACAGTGTCTTGTAATTTCAGTGTACTTTTTTTTTTTTTATTGTGTTTTCCCACCATGCAATATATTGACTGATTTCCACATGTGTAGTTTTTTATTTTTAAATTGCAACAAATCCTCAAGAATACTGGTGCTTGTCCAAAATCAGAATGTGCAATATGTTATTACATAGTTATCCCTTAATAGAGTGTAAAAGCAATTCTACATTTACTAAATAAAAAATGGGTTTCTGGCTTATGACTCCTCTGCTGCATCCTCAGACATCTGCACAGCACAAATCCAATGAGTCACATACCCACTAGTAGAGGTGTGTTATAGCGTACCTTTCTACTCTTGTAAACCAGGTTCAGGTTACTAGAATAATCTGGTGGGGTGGCTATGTATGCACCTGAAAAGGGGTCTGATATTATCCTGGCTGGCTGTTTGATACATAATCTAGCATTACATCAACTTACCCCACCGATTATTGCAGTAGACAGTGAACAAGTAGGGGTCCGTGTCCCATTTGGTGATGTGCAGAGCACACAGGGGTGGAGGCACAACACAGACCGTCTCATTACAATCAGCTTTACTTTACATGTAAGTGCAGGGCTGCCAAGAGGAATTCAGGGCCCGGGTACAACAAATTCATGGGGCCCCCCTCATAGTCGACTAAGCGCAAAAAATTTCGGGGGTGTGGTCATACATTTAGGGGCGTGTCAATGTGCCGTTGGGGCGTGGCTAGCCTACCGACGGCGCAAAATTTTTCGGAGGTGTGTTCATGCATTTGGGGGCGTGGTAAATGCGCCATTGGGGCGTGGCTAGCATCAAAATCACTAGGCTCTCAATTCGCTGGAGCGTCACATATGTCCAAGCACTCCTGACTTTCAGGACATCTAGCACCACAGTGTAGTATACAAAGAATGCAGTGTGTACACAAACAGTTCAGTCTTGGCCTGCACCTTACATTGGGCACAACACTCACCAAAAATTGGTATTGTCCCTACTAGAATCACAACATTTCACACACTGTGCTGCTCTCTCCTACCTGTTCTTCTCACTTTCTCCACCTGTGGCTGCTGCTTTCTTTTGTTGCGGCTTGTCCGGATCCTGCAATGTTGAAGGGCCTATTTGGAAAAAATGGCTACATTTAGAAAATTACAGCCAGCCCCGGCGTTAAATCAATAGCACCCACAATTGATAATTAGGTCTTCCTCCAGCCCCAACATTAAAATAATAGTATTCACATTTAATAAATAAACCTATTTCCCTTCCTGCAAACAGCCCCAGCAATACCTATTTCCTGCAACCATCACTGCCATTAAATAATTCATAGTCACATTTAATAAATAGACCTCATTCTCCCTAAACTCACCCCAACATTCAATAGCCCCCAAACCTCCCCATCTTAAATTAATAGTCCCCACTATTAAATTGCCTCACCATCACCCTACAAACAAAATAGCACCTATTAATTAGCCACCACCTACCTCACACACTACATTGCAACAAGCCCCCTGTGCCATCACACACATTACTGTGCCCCTTCATTACAACTACACTGTGCCCCCTTATGCTCACACTGTGCCCTCCATGCTGCTCTCCCCCCTTCTTTTTCCCTCTGTGCCTTTCTCCCCCTTTTTTTCACTCTGCGCCTCTCTCCCCCTATTTTTTTTCTTTGTGCCTCTCTTCCCATTTTATTTTCCTCTGTGCCTCTCTTTCCCTTTTATTTTCCTTTGTGCCTCTCTTTCCATTTTATTTTCCTCTGTGCCTCACTTCCCCTTTTATTTTCCTCTGTGCCTCTCTTCCCATTTTATTTTCCTTTGTGCTTCTCTTCCCCTTTTATTTTCCTTTGTGCCTCTCTTCCCATTTTATTTTCCTCTGTGCCTCTCTTCCCATTTTATTTTCCTCTGTGCCTCTCTTCCCATTTTATTTTCCTTTGTGCCTCTCTTCCCATTTTATTTTCCTTTGTGCCTCTCTTCCCCTTTTATTTTCCTTTGTGCCTCTCTTCCCCTTTTATTTTCCTTTGTGGCTCTCTTCCCATTTTATTTTCCTTTGTGCCTCTCTTCCCATTTTATTTTCCTCTGTGCCTCTCTTCCCCTTTTATTTTCCTTTGTGCCTCTCTTCCCCTTTTATTTTCCTTTGTGGCTCTCTTCCCATTTTATTTTCCTTTGTGCCTCTCTTCCCATTTTATTTTCCTCTGTGCCTCTCTTCCCCTTCTTTATAGTACTGTCCCTTTCTGTTCTTTCCTCCTCTTGCCTCTCCATTTCTTTGCTTACCTTTGTCAGCTTCTTTCTTTTCTTCTCTTCTCTTCTGTCTTCATGCTGCTTTCTTCATGCTGGCTGCGGCGCTCCTCACTGACTGACGGGCGTGACTTGATGACATCACGCCCGACAGTCAGTGTGAATGGTGCAGAGAAGAACGAGGAGGGACGCGGCGCCGATCACGTGAGTATTAATTTTTTTTGGTTTGTTTTTTTTGTCCCAGCTCCCCCCACCAACGATCTTGCCGGACCGACCCCCGCCCCCCCCCCCCTCCCCCTCCCGCGGAAAAAAAAAAATTAAAATGAAAAGACGGAAGATGAAAAAAAAAAAACAACAAAAAAAACCAAACAAATTTGCAGCGAAGGCCCGGTCCGGGCCCCCTGGCAAGCCCGGGCCCGGGTAAAATGTACCCGCTCCCCCCCCCTCTCGGCGGCCCTGTGTAAGTGCATACTATGAGAAACATGTATTAAGCTAAAATGTGTTGGATGTGAGTGTTTTTTTATTTTTTAGCCCAAATGTTAACTTTTAAACAGAGGATAGTGTGTATTCCTCATGTAGTAAATGTGAACATCCCTAGAAAGTTACAGGCACATGTCAATGTGTAAATGAAATTAGTGCATTTTTCCCCAAACCAGTATACTCTTGTTTAATTTGATGAAAAGAAAGACTGGGAGCATTGAAATTAAACAGCATTTATTGCAGTTTAACACAATAAAGGTTAATTGCGAATGCATACACATGCATGAAAAAACATTTAAAGAAATGACAAAAAACAAACACTAGCGCCGCCTTTTTGCAGGCACATCACCACCTCGGAAGCCACTCTCTCCTCTCCCTCGGCCACCCCTGGTGCGAGCACCTCTCCTTGGAGGAGTACTCTGGGCTGATCTGCTAGGCGTACTAGTGGTACTGGTGGTGGCAGAAGAAAAAGGTGCCGGCAAGCGGGCAATAATTTCCTGCTGTAGTTGCCCTGCCAGCCGGATCACATTCGCATTCCCCTCGCGAACGGAGGAATGTAATGCCTCCACAGCCCCAGTCATTTGGGCCATCTGCACATTGGTTTGTTTCCAGGCATTAGCCAGACGGTTGATTGCAGCAGGTATCTGGCTATTTGTGCGGTGTAACCGCCTCAAATGGCCCGCAATTTGGGACATGTGGCGAGTTTGGCTTTGCATAAATATTGTTTGCTGCTGCTGGAAAGCGCCAATAGACATCGCCATTTCTCTGGCTGGGTCCATACTTGGAGGTGCAGGTTGCTGGTGTTCTGGTTGTTCAGCAGGGCCAGGTGAAACATCCTGGAGGCCAGACACAGGGGCATCCACTGTTTCCAGGGTGATGATGGTTTGATCATCTGGCTCAGGGGACATTTGCAGGGACTCCGGGTGAGGTGCCTGGTATGAAGACGGCCCTGTGTATGAAAAATGACGGTAAGTATATAGGATATAATATGTTTGTATATTGCATTCTGAACACTGGATAGGAAAGAATAATCTTTTGCAACTACAGATTGTTTCACAATGTTTGCATTCCTGATTTCTTGTCCTATGCTACCTGCTTCAGGATGCACTTATTATCCTTTTAATACCCATTATCATTTGGACTATGTATGGTTGAGGGGGCTAAATAAGCAAAGTATTTTTAACCTACAAATATGAAAATTTAGTCATCCAAATGCTGCTAGACCGTGCTTTGGGGTAAACTAATACTATTTTAGTACTCCCTATGTGTAGTACATGCTGGGGTATTTTGACTAAACTGCGTGCTTTAAAAAGTGGACATGTTGCCTATAGCAACCAATCAGATTTTAGCTGTCATTTTGTGGAATGCAATAAATAAAGTAAAGGTATATTCTGAATGGTTGCTATAGGCAACATCTCAGTTTAGTAAATGTAGCCCTAAGTTCACATTGCAAACCATAAAAAAAAAAAAAAAATTACATTGACAGCAACATTTGCACAGAAAAACAATTAACTCAATTATTTCTCTCCTAAACATAAATCACGCACCTGCTTGCTCGTCTGTGCCCAAATCTCTCGCTGAAGGTGGAGGTGTAGGTCTTGGACTGGGACTGAACTGCGGTCCTGGCGATTCTGGATGTAATAGAAAAAGCATACAATGTATTTGCAGCAAAAAACATTTTAAAAATATACAGGTTTTTTTATAAAATTTGTTTGCGAATACAAAAACAGGTTTTTTTAAAAAAAAAAGTCCTTTACAAACTAATAGAGTAAAAAATACACTTTTAATAACTAAAAAAATTTGTAAACAAAAAAAAAACCGTTTAAAAGGAAAAAAGCATTTAAAAAAAGTAAAAAGCATTTAAAATACTGTAAGGGTAAAAAAACCAAATAACTCACCAACTACTTGGCCCTGTTTTTTTGTCTATACAATGTGGGCAACCCCCTCTTGCACCCCAGTCTGTACATGGTGAGTGCAGAGGATCTATGTCTGTTTCTGTTTATACAATGTAAGTCCCATCACTCTTGCACCCCATTCTTTACATTAATTAATTCCAACTTGTGTCAGGTGAGTCCCAGGTCTCCCATGGCTGCTAGTGCTAGGGAAAGACTTGCCTTTAAAAGCTGTGTGCAGGTAAGCCATAAGCCCAAATAAATAGCATAGCATTTAATCATGTTAGGACTGACCAGATTGGGAAGATTATGGCGTTAGTTGGTCAGCTTAACATATATTGCAATATGTGGAACTAACATTCCCTGTTTTTAATATAGAACAGTATTTAGTACAGCATTAATTATGTGTTTGGAGAGTGCAGAGTATCCCTGTTTTTTTACATATATATATATATATATATATATATATATATATGGCAAATTCTTAGAATGGCCACATCACTTTACTGGCGATTTACTATCAACTTGCACATTCATACATTGGCGGGTTTAAATTCGCCCAAGAAAATCTCTGAAAAAAAGCAAGTCGCAGCTTGATACATTTTGTCCTTAGACTATTAAGGAAACAACCCATTCTAAATCAGTCCCAGATTATTTCCACATCAATATCTTATACAGTTCATTTGACAGAGCTATACGTTGATAAAAAGCAGATCAAATTATGCAGATAAGGTTCTGGATTTCAAATCAGCTTTATAATGATTTTAAAAGGTCATGAGGCAAGAATTAAAATCTGTACATGTTTCTGTACAGACTTATACAATACAACAAGTAAGTTGAATGCATTAATTGTTTCATATTAAGGTGCATTTTACAGCACAAACTTCATGCAACAATTTGGCAGGAGCCTGACAAGATTACTCTGTGCTACTGTTAACTTTTTAGATTATTGGACGAGCTCCTCCCACTTTTGGAAGAAACATACATGGAAACGTTTGCTGAACTGAAGCTGTTGTTAACATTCTAATGCTATAGGTTTGTCTAACCTCTAGATGCGCATATCAATCTCCTTTATGTGTCCAGCTTTGAAAGACAAGTGCAGGGTATGTTCTGTCTCTTGTCTAATGCATCTAAAATAATTAATATTAAAATAATTATAGGACAACCTGAGCTCCATTCCATGACACTTGTATTCTATTTTTTGTCTATAAATATCAGTTGTTATTTTTACATTACACTATGTACAGGAGTATTGGGCTACTCATTAATTCCTCAATCTCTTTATGTTTATACGAAACAGTATATTAACATATAGCCGATTTCTGACAGCTGGTGTCATTTTCCAATTAACATAAATAGCCACTGTTATTTCAGTTTATAGCATTTAGAATATATTGCTGATCTTCCAAAGGTTCTTGTAGCAAAGTCATGTCTAGATCTATAAATGTTTGCATTTCTATATGGAGATTATACAACTGTTATTTCACCAGGATTAGTAATTCTGAGATTTCCTTTTATCACAATGTTAATTTATTACAGCCTGGTGCCTCAAAATGGTCCATCTGTTAAGATGTTTTCAGCATTAGTTGTTAAAATTACTAGAGGATTTGTTGGTGTGTTATTTTTGTTCACAGCCATATTAATGTTAGTAGTAATATAATCAGTTTCATTATGTGCATTTCATGCAGTTTGCACAGATTTAAAGCTTGGTTGATTCATCTAGTCTCATGCTTCTGAAGCAGCTGTTAGGTATTTAGCTAATATAATTCTAATCCATGTGAGGATTTGATTTGTCCATTCAAAGTTAGATGTATGTGCAGACGTGGAAATAAAATCATTCTGTATTTATTACAGCAATTTAGGTCTATGGGTTTGGAAGTCAGCATTTATATAAGTTTTTAGGTCAGGTTAGGGTGATTGGATTCTAAAGGAAGAATAGAAGAAGATAACATAAAAATATAATAAGTTAATTTCACAATTCAAAACTATCAACCTTCTTTTAGTATATTAATCAAACAAAACTTGTAGGGAAAAGTCACCTGAGAGGAACAATTATATGATATTCACACTATGGGACTGTCATGAAGCTGTCTCACAGATGTCTCTGGAGGTCCAGCTGGAGACTCCTGGGGGTAAATGTATCAAGCTGTGGGTTTGAAAAAGTGGGGATGTTGCCTATAGCAACCAATCAGATTATAGCTGTCATTTTATGAAATGTACTAAATAAATGATAACTAGAATCTGATTGGTTGCTATAGGCAACATCTCCAATTTTTCAAACCTATAGCTTGATACATTTACTCCCTGGAGTGCAGATCTGTTGCTCCCAACGGGAGGTCTCTTGGTAGAGTTAGAAGGCAGATATACTCTTCTCTAGATGAAGGAAACTTGTTATGGGAGGAAGAGTATGATTAACGATTCCATGGTTAGAAGGTTGGAAAGAGTAGGATCATGGGAGACATAAGCTGTGGTGATAGGAGTAGAGAGTGTAGAATAGTAAGATGAATGCAGAAGTCAAAACAAATCAATTCTATTCAATTAAATTCAGTACTACTTTATAAACAAGGTAACACTGTAAACTCCATCAAAGCATATCTGAGAGTGCAGGGCAAATATGGGCTGCAAACAGGTGTTGCTTCACAGATTTGTCTGCTGAGATGTGCTTACTGTGAGTATTGCTCTTCAGCCGTGATTGCTGGTTGCTAGCAGCTCATGACACTTGTGTTTCTGGTTATGTAGTGCCAATCAAATATTACCAGTATGGTGTTGATTCCCGTACACTGAAGTGCTTGCATCTGCTGAGAATTACCTGTATGGCATTGATTCATTACGGGGTATAGTCACTTAAGCTGTGGCCTTCCCACACACATATGTATTTGGATTTAACTTTCTATAAGAGTTTAAATAAACACATTGTGCACATTCCAATTTAAGGTCACTCTTTCATTAAATCAGAATGAAAAAGAAAGCGGGTGGTATTTTAAAATCAATGTTGTTTCTATTTTTAACAAATCTATGTTTGTATTATTAATTTTTCAACTTTGATGAATGAGAATGGGTTGTGATGGCCATGCATCTTGAATGAATAATCACAGGATGAGTGATGTATATTTATAAATTTTCCTCATCTTGTGCTTTTTGACCTGCCCACTCCAATAGTAAGCAAAGAGGGTCTTCAAAATGGAAACATACCTAGACTGTCCTTCCCAGACCCCCGCCACAACCCTGTACTGAACTCTCTAAGAAAATCCGGAACAGTGGGGAGCAGAGCAGTAATTGAAAGTGTATTCATTTGGGTACATGTAGGACAGTGAAAACATTGGTAAATTAGAATAATCTATTCATTATTAAATGTTAACAATAAACTAAATGTTAACGTTTAATAATGTTTAAATCTGAGGACATCCACATTTATGTTTATGAATGTTAGTACATGCTATAGTCTTGATGTACATGATAATTAGTACTGTAGTTTGTATAATGAAACAGTAATTACACTAAGTAAAAAATGAAATATTCTACTGTATTTACGATAACTGGCTGGAGAAAGAGATCTTAAACACATTGGGACTCATATAGAGGTGCATGAATATGCATTCATTATGTATGTATGGAAAATATGTATGGAAAAATTGTATTTAGGTGCTGTATGTTCAGTCGGTTGTAAACAAGATGCTTCCAGTTCAGAAACAGTAGAATTTGCGCAAGGCATACATCAGGTATAACAAGTGTATATAGCTATGTCTAACAATAGCATAGAGATGTGGCTTGACAGCATTATAATAAATGCTAAAGTCGCATTACCCTTTTTGTACACAATATAACGCAATGAGATGTCATATAAAGAAGAGAAAATATTGTATGGACAGTTATTAATAAATGTGAGTTGTATTTTCAACACAAATACAAAATACAAATTCAACTAAATTTAAACAGCTATTGTTTTTCCTTCGGATCAAGTATTCCAAATTAAAATATAAATTAAGTAATCTGAATAGGCAATTAGGACATCATGTAAAATAAGCTCAGAGCTAACAGAAGCATCTGAGAATGCATCCTGCTCAAAAATAATAGCTTTTTGCCAGGCATACAAGTTGTGATAACTTATGCCCCACTTTATCATATAGATGGGGCTTGACAGTGAGGTAGTAAATATTAAAGATGCATTACCCAATTTGTAAAAAAATAATGTAATGAACTGTCATATAACACAACGGAGAATAGAATCTTAACAGTGTTATTAATGAATGCCAAAGTTGCATTTTACATATTTTACATATTAAATTTAATCAAATGCAAACGCCTCCACTTCTTCTATTTACCCTGTTAAAAATCAAATGGGATTCTTCATTCCTGAAGTAGTCCAAACTGAAATGTCAATGCAAACAGACAGGTGTGACTTGATATAATATGGCTGCAATACTATTAATTTAAGTCCAACTGGATGGGTCAATATACAATCAGTCAATCGCAAGCAGCCAGATATTGATGTTTATAGTCATCATCATCAGTGTGCATCGCTTTACCAGTGCTTTGGTACCTGGTAAGGGCAGCCCTTGCCCATATCTGCTTGTCCTCATTCTGCATCTCCAGGTGTAACGGGATGCAAGTTAACGATATGAAAAAAAATCTATATACTGACTTATGCATATATATTTTTGGCGGACATACTCAGCATGAAAATACATATCTTGAAAAAAAAAATCGATGTACATCGAACTCTAAATGAGCCACTTAATGTGTCAAAGTTGCTGTAGCTAGGAGATTTTCTTCACACTATAGACCTTCCCTGGTTTAGCTGGCAGGAATAAATTAGGCATTAGCTCAGTATACAGTTCAGGAACAGTTTCCTTTAATAAATATAGGGAAATATCCTTCATAGAAGTGAACTTTGCTCTACTATAAGTCCAGAGACTGCATCGCTACCAGCCTGAAACTGTATCCCCCTAAGCTGCATGCCAGAAAAAGCACTAGGGAGCAGCCTTGCCTCACTGGCCACTGTAGGCAGGAGCAATGATAAAGATTGGGGCCTAAGGAGTGGCAACAAAAGGCTCTGCAAAACCTCTCATTTACCACTTTAATATTTTTTAAAAAATCTTCACTTTCATAGGTAGCTCGCTCCTCAGTCTCTTAAACCCAGTGGGAATAAAATAATAAAATGGGAGGATGCAAACTGTCCGTTCAAAGTCCCGGTGCTGATTAAGTGTGTCCTACAATATCATTAGACGATCAGTGACCACATTGTTGGCTAGTGCATTAGAAAACACTTGTGATTGGCTGCCTGTCTAGTGACATCCCCAATCAATTCAGGTCGTAGGTATACTGCACTGGGTGCTCCTATCGAGCAGCTTGTATTATATATTATGTCTTACTGTTGTAATTTCATTGGATTACAAATCTTGAAGATTTTCCTTTAAATTATATTTTCCTTTGGGCTATAAATATGGAACCTTTCTTTTTGGATTGCAAAGCTTGAAGATGTCCTCTTTATGGTGGGACAAAAATAAATAAATAATACATTTTTAATAATAAACTGGAGAACAAGATTATGTGGGCTAATTTAAATTTCAATAAAATACATACTTAGCAATTTATTTCATATGCTTTTCGGAATAAATTGGTATAATGGACAAGGATCTTAAGGACCTCAATTACCTTTATACTAGAACCACTGAGGTAGCAAAGTTGGGATCACTGCAGTTGTCACTGAAGAGATCCAGTACTTTCAGTGTGAGACTGGTAGTCTCTTGGAGGTACTGTTTTTATAACCCCCATTACTCATATAGGCTTCAGCTCTGTATTGACCAGGCTGGGTCCGCTTCCAACTGTTATAGGGAGACCACAAACTGCAGTGTTCTATGTTATAATGGGAACCATCCCAGCCTGTCTTGGTACTGCCTATTACTCTAGCAGGGGTTGCCATGCTCGTTGCCCCCTCTTGTAGTGGAAACAAGACAAGGCTATAGAGCACTGAAACAGGTTGAGGTTTTGGGTAGGTGTGCTCACCAATTATTTATTCTTTTACCTAACAATATTTATAGCAATTCAATACAATCCCAACACAATCCTTAAAAGGTTTGTTTCTTTTTTTGTTGCATTTTTTTTACTATTCATTATCCCAGTTCTGTCTTTCTATGGGCAGATTGCTCAAATGTCATGTAGTTCAACCATTGTTGCCTTTCACAATCACCTCCATCCGTTTGCAAATGCATCTGATTTTGGATGCAAGTACAGAAAACAGCTCTTAATACTTTGCTGTTTTCTATACTTTTCAATCGATGTAATTACAAAACAAGCACATTCCAATATCCTTTATGCTGAGTTTCATATCTGTGCTTCCAATAAGCTTATTATATTACCCAATTTTTAAATCACATTGGAAACTGCAAAATAAAATACAATTTTGCAAAATTAAACTATTTAATACATCCCAGCCTCTGTATTTCTCTCTCCAGTTGTGTCCCATTCCGCAGATAATCGTTATCTGTCAAAATAACTTGTGGTTTAGACAAAAATAATTGGAATACTAATTAAAAAATAGCAAAATATTCCGAAAGACTAAAATACAAACAAAATTATTAGAGAAAGCACCCTGCAGCAATTCAGTTACACTGTTACCACCGTTTCAAAATTGTCACCTTCCATGCATTATGATAGACAAATTATACTCGCATATAAAAAGCTAAATTCATCTGTGTTTTATAGAGGAGTCATTATTTATTCTGACATGTACCTCTTTAACTGGTACTTAGAAAAAATATTTCCATTTCCATTTTGAAACTACAGATCAGCGCCTACAGTACCACTATTGATAGTGTGATGTAGATGTGTGTCTCTTTCATTTGCAGCATTATTGTTAGCTAGTCCAGTATATCTTTATGTATTTGCAATACATAAGAAAATGCCTTCAAAAATAAGGACACCAGCATCCAACTACAAATATCACCAATAATGTAAATACACAGTTTTGACATTTAGGGGCATATTCAATTACAATTCGAGTCCGTGATTACGCGCGGCTGCACGGGTCCCGGTACCGCAACATCGTCGATTTCTGTGCACCGTAATGACGTTTTTTACGCGCAGCCGCGAATTGTAATTGAATACTCCCCTTAATGTAACCACTAATATAAACAGATCTATACAGGAAACTCACTGAGAAAAACAATGTGTTGCATCACGATAGCTTCAATAATCGTAGCATAATTTGCACAAGCCATAATGATTACCTCTCTTAAAAACATTTTTTTTAATACAGCCAAGAAATTGATTTGGTCACCCCTGTTACAATTATTATCTGTGTTATCTACTTCAATTGTACTCTACAAGACATATCACTAATGAGTACTGTACATTAAACATAACATGACTTAGGACTGATTCACAATGCGCTCCACTGTTTACCAGCCTCGTGAATTACTAGAATGTATGCAAAGTAAACTTTTTGGCTAAATTATATATTAACTGAGATTTTTTTTGTGTGTTTATGAAATTTCATTTTATTACTCTTCTCACTTTAATAAGTTTTCTACCACATATTCAGGAAAAAAGGAGGCATGCAGGTAAGAGATATAAATACCCATAAAATGCTTAAATTAACTGTTTTTCCAACTGTGCACATTACTAATTGATATGGGGCATTAGCTGAAAAGGTTATAGGTTAAAAATGTATAGCCATTCTGTCTAATTGCTTGCATTTAATACTATTTAAGTGTTGAGTTTTCTATTTTGAATGAAGACTGGCCTGTAGACAGTCTCTTTCCTTCCACTTTGATGGAGCTGCAGTTTGAGCCAATGTGAAGAGCATCCCTCTGACACAGACAACAAAGTAATGTAATAGATGGTGGAAGAGGTGGTCCGAGGGCTACAGAGTCACTCTCACAGCTTCATGTGTACGGAAGTAATCTTTTTAGAGCGCCAATGACATCATCAACTGCAGTCACTGACACACAATGACAGTCTCCTTCCCTTCCTATGGGTGAAACCACACTGTGAAGAACAGTCCGCTAACCCCCTCCTCAACTGATCACAAAAACAAGGTCAGAGATGGAGGAGAAGTGGTGGGATTAAAATGTTAAAAAGTACTGGAGCAATTATGTGTGGTAATGCACTACCCATGTCCCAAATCTGTTTTTATATATCCCATATTCCTACTTCCATTCCTTTCCAATCTTTTTGAATGGCTAGTCTACAAGCGCTTAGCACACTTTATCACTGTTCACTCCATCCTCGATCCCTTACATTCAGGCATCCACCCTCACCACTCCACTGAGACTGCCCTCACCAAGATAAATAATTATTTACTCTTGGCTAAGTTGAAGGGTCACTTCTGCCTGCTTTTGCTCCTTGACTTCTCAGCAGCGGTTGACACAGCTGACCATCCTCTCCTCCTTGACACCCTTTACTCCCTTTGCCTTTGCACTGCTGTCTCTTCCTGGTTTACTCCCTCCGTCTCTTCCTTCAGTATTTCTTCAGCTGGTGCTTGCTCTTCTCCTGTCTCTCTATCTATTGGGGTTCCCCAAGGCTCTCTTCTCAGCCCATTACTTTCTCTCTTTACACCTCCTCTCTTGGTCAACTCATCTACTCAGATATCACCTCTGTGCTGGTGACACTCCAATCTACCTTTCCTCTCCTGACCTCTTTCCCTCACTCCTCTCTCTTGTATCAGACTGACTCTCCGCCATCTCCACCTGCATGGCTGCATGCTATCTCAAGTTCAACATATCCAAAACTAAGCTTAACATATTTTGAACAACTAGTTTCACATCCTCTCCTCTGATCTCCCTTAAGGTTGATGTTGTTGCCCTACTCCTTGTTCCCCACGCACACTGCCTGGTGGTCATCATTGACTCCACCCTAAATTTCACTCCTCACATTCAGTCCCTTGCCCATTTCTGTTGCCTCCATCTTCTCAAACTTGCCCAAATTTGCTATTTCCTCTGCCTGGATGCCACCAAGCCCATCATCCATGCTCTTGTCATCTCCTGTCTTGATTATTCAAAATTATCCCCTCTGGCTTGCTTGACAAATGTCTGTCCCACTGAATTTTGCTGATAATTGGCATTACGACTAATCTTCCTTACCTGACGTTACTCTATCACTATGCCTCTCTGAAAAACACTCCCTTGGCTCTCCATTCCCCCTAGAATACAATTCAAGTTTTTTAACCTCACTTATAAAGCCCTGTTTAATGCCTCCCCCTCCTACATCTTTGACCTTGTCAAGAAATACTTCCATACTCGCTCATTACGTTCTTTTAATGACCATTACCTCTCCTCCTCACCTATCACCATCTCACACTCCTACATACACTCCCACATTTAGAATTTCCTATCCCGCCCAATCAGACTCACTCCCAACATCGAATTTTTCAAATGCTCCCTTAAAACTCACACTTCACACTTCCCTACCCAGCTCCATCCTAAGACAGTTTCCTCTTCACTCTCCACCTTCGCCTTACACTCCACCTCTATCGTCTCTGTTTAATTCATTAATCCTCTTAATGTTAACTCTCACAAGTTTGGCCCTATCTGTCTTCTATCTCCTCATTCTCTTTGTAATGTGTCCTATATTTTAGTTGTGTCTTCTTATGTAGTTGCTTTTTCTGTAGTCTCTTGGATTGATTTTAACTGATTCTATTGTTTCTCTTGTCCCTTACTTATCTGTATTTTTTTCTGTTTATTTTCTGTTAATTGTGCAGCGCTGCTTATTCTGTGGCGCCATATAAACATAAAGATGATGATGATGATCTGGCCGCCACGTCTTTTAAGCAATTAAGACGGGAGCCCTTTTGTAAGAACCTGACTCTCATATTCTCTCTCATAGATCTACAGAGTCTCATGGGTGAAAGAACAGAACACCACTACCATGAGGACAAATTCCCTGTAATTTTCCCATGCAATCTATGTACCTTTGTAGGGTCCATACCGGAGAACTAGGATTCTAAAAGGAGGCTTCACACATTTATGTCAGTAATTATTATTTTATTGTACAAATAAATTATTTTATGTGCACATACCATTTATATAGAAATACCCACTTCAAATATAATTGTTAAATCTGTACTGTCCAAGACTGTAAGTATTGACCTTTCTTTTTTTGCACTCATACATTTGCAAGAAGACTATTAGCTGGACAAATTATTTAATTTTTTAAATAATTTTATTAAATTGAATTCATTTATTGCATATTTTTATTTGCATGTCTCTTGCACATAATAGCCTCATTTTATTTGTTTTGGTGAAGGACTGGATGTTGTATTCTGGCCAGCATTGTATCCTGTTTGATTTTTCCGCAAGTGAAAACATGCAAATGCTCTATGAATTGTAAATTTTACACTAAAAATCTTTATTCTAGAAAGGTCACTAGAACTCTGTCTCTATTATTTAGAGATTACTAGAAACAGTCACTGTATTGTTTAGAAGTCACTAGAATGAATAGTCATTGGTCTAGATTCAGACCAGGGCACTAGGCAGATGCAGTTGTATTTTCTCCCCAGGGTTACGTGAGTATCATTTTTATTATATAGTATTTGGCAAGACAAGATAATGCACAATGTCTCTTGAAGCAAGGCTGGTGCAAACTAACACAGAGTCCAGTAATCACTGTACAGTGCCTCTAGAGAGCAAAGCATAATTACCACAGTCTGTGCCTGGGGATTTTTAGTTGAGCTAGATAGGAATAGCTTGTAGATACAGATTAGTTGACAGAAGACAGGAGACAAACAGAAAGATACTTTAATTATGCAATCCAATATCAGAAGTCAAATATGAACAAAGCCAGAACCCAGCAGATTTCTATGATAGAATCCAAAGGTCAGAATACAAATAATGAGAAACCATGACTAGTGCAAGGTCAGGAACAAACATGGACAAGATAAACTGGAAAAGATAAAGGCGGTAAGAAGCAAGCGAACCCAACACTATCCATCTCTATCACTGGCAGGGCATAAAGGCAGGAGAGAGTCTTTAAATAGTGCAGCTCAAAAATGGCTACTCAGGGAAGGTACACCTTCGCTGAAGCTCAAAACTAATTGAAAGCAAGGATGCAGTGAACAGTTTTTCAGAGGGAAACACACCTACACAGCAGCTTAGATTTCATACAAGACAAGAAGTGGGTGAATTTACCATGTGAACCCTAACAGCACTAATATTTCCCTCCTGGTTTGTGGAATAGATGAACAGTATCTATCATTTTATTTTGATAATAATTATAATAATAATAAAAATAATAATAATATTAATTTTTTATCAGAGATTCAAATAGAATATGATAGAAAAAAGATAGGTAGTATAATTAGGCAAGACAAAACAAATAAGAAAAATAAGTTATAGCTTTTTGCTACAGGAACTGATAGGTGTCATTAATTTGGATTTAGATTAAAGACTTCAATTGACATCATTATAGATTATATTTGATAAAAATTGAGAAACAAACGAACAGGCATCAATCAATGGTTAATGATTAGATTGGAGGTTTTTTTGTAATGAATTGAGAAGTGAGTGTTCTTTGTTTTCTATGTTATTTTGTTATCAGAAGTTCGCTACAGATGTGGCATTGAGACCGCTAACCTTAGCTTCAGGGGCATTATGTGATGTTATGCAGCTACTACACTTGAGGTTGGGAAAACTATCACTATTTGGTCATAGCTACCAGCACTTTGCCGGCGCTGGAAAAAAATCATTTTTATGTTTTACCACAATGCCAAATGTAAGCAGGTGTACAGTGTATATTGCAGTTTTGAATGACATTGCAGGACCTGCCATATGTTGTTCAGCATTGTCACTCACATCTAACTGAACACTGAAGGCCACTGACCACTTCTATGCTACTCTTTAAACTACATCAGCAATCAAAACTGCCACTGTCGTATGCAGAAACATTAGCATATGACAACAATTATAAAATAAATATAATCTGACATAGATTTCCTTTACACATCATTGCTTTATCTCTCTTGCCCCAGCAGACCTTGCTGCAAAGCAGTATTTAAACTGGTGGTGGTGTAGGTTAGGGCCCCAAATCCCATAAATTTACATTGTAAAAACATAAAGGAAGGTTTAAGAAAAATGTTGTAATATCACTGTAATATTATCATTGTAAACTTCGTCACCTGAGTAGTGGTGCTGTGGTTATTAATTGAGATCCTTCAGAACAAGTGGATGTCACATCCTTCCTAAAAGTCAAAGGGGCATATTCAATTAGCTTTCCGGTTTCGCGGGATCGCGCCGGAACGGGCCACGAAATCAATCCGCGGTACCGCAATAACATGGATTTTCGTTCGCAGCCCATAGGGTTGCGTACGAAAATCCGCGTTATTGCGATACCGTATTACCGGCAATACTGCGCAGGTTTTGCGGTAACGCGCATTACCGCGAACCGGAAAGCTTATTGAATATGCCCCAAAGAGTTATTTACATTTGGATATACTGACATTATATGAGCTGCTTCTGAGACCTTTCAGACAAGAAAGTGTAACCAAAAATATTGCACTCAGGTTCATTGTGGATAATTTTGTGTTCTAGTTAGAAAGAGCCTAAACTCATTTACTTGCACTGGGCATATGGGTCATGCAAATGTACGCCTCCAAAAGTTGTGTCTGAGTCAAATATGCACTGAACTTACCTAAAAACACCTGCCTCGCCAGGTAGAAGGGACTGCAAGATCAGGAAACTTAAAATTAGAACGCAAGCTGTGCACATGAGCAATGTGACAGATTTCATGCAAGTTGCATTTTCTGTTTCGCTAATTCACTTTTGTGCAACTCTAAATCTGGTCCAAAATATTTTTAATGATTTCAAAAATATAAACAGTTGCTCATATTTCATTGGTTGACAGTTATAAAAACAATTACAATCTATAACAAAATACACAGTTATCTAAAGGTGTACAAGTGATAATTACAAATTTGAGGATCTGTATCACATTCTACTGCAGACAGAGTCATTTTGGCATACTTCAATAATCAATGCAGAGCATGTTGCTTTGGTCCACAGTGCTTCTACTGGTCTTGAAACCTCTGACCAGGCCAATCTGCTCTGAACTGATGAGGTCAAAACGAATCTGTCAGTGGGTGGATGTTCTGTGTGAGCAGAAGTCCATTTAATGCTCAAGAAACCCAGTAGACTGGGCTTTGACTAACAGGGTTGGAGGGTGGGTATCAGCGCTCCCTGCTTGCATGGCTTTGACTAGCAGGGTGACCATGAAATTTACATTTTCCAGAAGTCCTTCTGTCTTTGGAGGGGTTTAGTTGAATAAGATGGGAGCTTAAACTAGAACAAGACTTGTAAGTTGGTATGAGAACATCTTCATGGGTCACCAATGGCATAACATTTTACAGTTGCAATTATGGCAGATTTAAATATATACTTTCCTTAATTTTAAAATATGTATGTATTAAATAATTATTCATACATTTTATTTTTATTTTCAGTGGCTTTATATAATATATGCATTCTGCTAAGATGATAAGTCATCTAACTTCTTTTCTCTAGCTATGTATTAAGCATGTTTAACCTAATATATTAATCTTATTCTACATATCAAAGAAGACTGAGTAGTGTTCCCCTTTTAGCTCTAGTTGAGAACACTGACAATTAACCAAACTGTCAAGTCTGCTTTCCTACTTATAGTGAACAAGTCCTTATGTGACAAAGGGCAGCAAGAATACTGTAGGCAGAAATAGAGCAATTACAATGCACATTCACATGGAGTATAATTTGTCAGATTCTTGTCAGGTAACTTCTTTGTGATAAAATTAGAGAGGCTAATCAGCTTTATGGTTGTTTCTATTGGACATGTCTCTAATTATTATTTTAGAATTTACTTTGCAAGTGCTGGCACATTGTTTTTGTTCACATGAAGATGGATGCAGATTAGATTTGAACAGTGGAATCACTTGTATAGTGACAGCTTAATTGTACAATTTAGAATTTGTACTGTAGGAAAACATTTTTCTGGGTGTCATAAGTTATATATTTTAAAGTAAGAGCTCATCCTTATTTATACAAACGTAAGATCTTTCTTTTTTTAAACAGTATATACAAATATCATCTTCATCATCACCATTTATTTATATAGCGCCACTGATTCCGCAGCGCTGTACAGAGAACTCATTCACATCAGTCCCTGCCCCATTGGAGCTTACAGTTTAAATTCCCTAACATACATACACACACAACAAGAGAGAGAGAGAGAGAGAGAGAGAGAGAGAGAGAGAGAGACTAGGGTCAATTTTTGATAGCAGCCAATTAACCCACTAGTATGTTTTTGGATTGTGGGAGGAAACTGGAGCACCCGGAGGAACCCATGCAAACACGGGGACAAAAACTATCAATATAGACATTTATTTAGAGTTAGGATAAAATCCAGCTACTGGCTGCAGATTTTGTAACTGGAAAAACCATTTTGTACTGCAGGGGGTGGGGAGATGTAAACTGTACCCTAGGATTTAGTGTTGGGAATGGGGAACAGCACAGCCCAACATTAAAATGCAGTGTAATAATAGAGCTGCCCAGTGTGCATCCCTCCTAACATTGCCCAGCCAAAAAGTGGAACAAGCACATAAATAGGGGATGTGGTTACATTGCATGCTTAGCACTTCTGAAGTGAAAAGGTTCTGTCAACCCCCCTACCATAAAAACATGCGTGAATTGCCGAGCGCACCAATATCTTCCAACTTCCCAGTAGTAGTGACCAATGTGCCGACTGTTTGGATGGTGGCACTGTCTCCTCAAATCCAGACTGTCCTGCCTAAATCGGGACAGTTAGGAGAGATAGGTATGTATGTGCATCATGCAAGAGCATGAAGTATTTGACCTGCATACAAAAAAGTTTAATATGGATATTAAAAAAGTAAATATATATAACGTTCATCATACGTTTTACATATTCAGGAATAAATTAGTTCTTCAAAGTGCTGCATTTATTTATATCGCTATATATAAATAAATATACATTTTATATATTTTGTTGTTTATTCTGTTCTACTTTCCCTCGGACATAATGAAGTCACTTTTACAATAAGGGCAAGCATTCATATGTATTTTGTTTGATGGAAGCACATGGGAAGAAACAACTAAAAATGTCTTGATATAAGAGAATATAAATTAAGCTCCCATTGTTGACTTCAAGGAAAGATTTGAAATCTCAATGAAGGGGTGTCGAGAGTGGGTGGGGTGGGTACAAATAGCCCAAACCTAACATGGCAGTGGGGTTGTGTGGGGGAAAGGTGCAATCACATAGATAGCCATAGATTACTCAATCATTGTAGGTAGGGGGTCTAAGACACTGGCAAAATGTGGACCCACATTGCTCTTGTTTGTCCTGAATTGGTCAGTAAGCTCTTGATAGGTGATTTAATATGTTTGAAAAAAATATTCATAATGACCATCTGTTTAATTTAATACAATTTTGCTCTAAAGAGACTCTCATCATCACCATTTATTTATATAGCGCCACTAGTTCCACAGCATTGTGCAGATAACTCACATCAGTCCCTGCCCCATTGGGGCTTACAGTCTAAATTCCCTAACACACACAACAGACTAAATCGTGACCCTAGTGCTGTAAGGCAGAAGAGCCAACCACTTAGCCACCGTGCTGCCCTTAGTATAGTAGTATAAAATAGAATCAAACATTTCCAGAATATGCACAAGACACTGCAAAAACTTTAATTCACTCATTATCTCGCTCATTGACTATTGCAAATTCTTCCTTACTCATCTTCCCTTAATAAAACTTTCACCCCTTTAATGTATTTTAGATTAATTTTCCTTGTAAAAAGTTTTACTGCAGGTTCGACCTGTCATTCCCAACATTGATTGCTTATATTTTACCGACTGAAAACCGTGTCATTATTGATAAATAGACCTCTTAATCTCATGTATTCAAACTCCTATTTTCCTCTTACATATTTTTCTGTTAATACCCAGTCTTCTTTTATGACAATTGAGGCCATAAGACGAGGGCACTTAAAATCATATATTTATATACGTCAAGCACTTACCCATTCAAGGTTCTGCATAGCCAGCCAATAAGATCCACAGGGAGGGTCATGGTCTTCACAATATATTCTCCTCTCAGTGCTTGCTGGGTCTCTTCTTTCCATGTTATCATGACTTGTTCAAGAGACAGGAAACCTTTGAACAATGGGGACAGTAAGTTTTAGGAATCTGTATAAAAGAGCCCTGTTTGAACAGGTAATGTATTGTTTCATCTGTAACTTCTGGGAATACTGCTAGTACCATTAATTGGTGTGCACCTGTCCTTGTAAGGGCTACTTGGGCTAATAAAACATCACTTTTTCAAGATCCTGCTGTGACACCTACTTACCTGCGGAAATTCCTGTGACCTACAGATTAGACCAATCTAATCCGTTATCCGGCTGTTTTGAGGTTGGGACCCAGTATCCAGTAGCAATGCTCTGCTCGCTACCCCACAGCTCTGGTCAGTGTGATAGGCCAGGGGGAACCATCCACAGCACCTCTGATCTAAAGGAAGAGGTATACCAGCCCAGGTGCCAAACAAGAGGGTACACTATCAGTGAGAGTTACCAAGAAGAAATCAGTTCTAGGTGCAGACAAAGAAACCTAGTGGTGGCAACTAGCAAGTCCCTCTCACTGCGTTTACGGGTGCACAATTTGGAATAAAGAAAGGGGGCAAGGAAAGCCCAGCAGGTCCCCAGCAGCACGAACAGGGTCGCATAAAAAGTCCATCCTGTCACATATGATTCTTGGTCCTTTTGTGTGGAGGATCCCTTAACCTGCTTTGTGTGGGCACAGAAGGAAATAGTCGCACTGATGCATGATTTAGCACCGGCCAATGGTAAAGGTTTGTTTCCAAGATCAGTGGTAATGCCAATTTGGTATTCCACTGTTTTGGTTTAAAGATGGTTGTTAGCTGACTGCTTTGCTCTCGCCGCCACCATATATATTATTAAAGTAATTTCATTGTTTTCCAATAAGCATTGTCTAAGCGATTTCTTGTGGTTCCAAAGAATTTATTTAGCAAAAGCAAAAGATTTAGCAGTTCAATACATAATTATAATACAGTACAATACAGCCGATACCAAATACATACATACATACATACATACGCTGCGCCCTCTGCTGGATCCAGCTAGAACAGTCCTTCAGTCCAGAAGACTGTGGTCAGTGATGACTGACTTAGCTGGTCCCAGGGAGCTTGTATATATACACTCAGTGTTACAGAGAAAACAATACAGATAATGTGGCTTGCTTCTATAGGTCCAGACTTCAGGAGGGTCCAGTGTAATGCAGGTCATAGGTCAACATTCCAAGGGTGGGGGTCTGTTCTCCAGATGATGACTCCGATTTTTCCACCCAGAATCCAGATTAAACTAGTCTATTTACATTTCACAGACAGTATCATTTTAAACATTGATTCCCTATCATTGCTAACTAGAGTATGCAATGTGCGATCCATTTGATGAATGAACTGGACAACTGCGGATAAATAGGGGATTAAAATAATACTAAACATGACATATTTCCTGTAACCTGGACCTTAAAATCACTAAAGTGTACATATAACCTTATAATATATATATATATAACTATAAACCAAATACCATCTGCTCATAAACGACTGTTCAATGGAACCATTGTAAATATGAAATATATAAATAGATGAATGTAAAAGTGCGAGTGTATGCGTGCGTGTTTTATCGTGCGATCGCACCATGCCACGTAACACGTGGCGTACTGATCACAATCTCACGGTAAAACAATATTAATCAATATACTTTCTTTCATCCAATTATACGACTTCAACAATATACAGTATACTTACATTCATATTTGGATTAGTAATAAACCGTGACCTATTTTACAAAGACATTAATACTATGCTGTTTATTACTTTGATTGTTCCTATTTGTAAAGCACTGTGGAATATGTTGGTGCTATATAAATAAATGTTAATAAATAAAATATAAAAACTGTATTTATGTATTGCTAACTTTATGTTGTCAGGCAGATCCTTCTTCTCACAAGACTTATATGAATGAAAAGCATGCAGCGTGTATAAACATACTGGGCCTGATTCATTAAAACATACAGAATGAACATATAGGACCTGAGTCATTAAGGAAAGTAAGGCAGTAAATGTTCTCTGGGACAAACCATGTTGCAATGCAAGGGGTGCAAATTAGTTTATTATTTTGCACATAAGTTAAAAAGTAGCTGTTTTTTCATGTAGCACACAAATACTTGATAAATTTAAAGTTGATCAAGGACATCCCCCCAACTATAAATCTGCCCCCACATTTTAAATTTAACTCCCACTCCAATGCAACATGGTTTTGCCAAGGTGCAAAGTTACTCATTTTTCATGCTTTGCTCACCTTAATGACTCAGGTTCATAGTGTATTTTTTTTTTCGGGCATTTGCACGTCCATATTCAACTAGAAGTGGATTCAACTAGGAAACAGCAACAAGGTTCTGACCTTGCTGTCTGCCCCTAACTTGCCTTCATCTCGTATGCACAGTCTACTGTCCCTATATTGTCTTTATATTTTTCCTATCTTAACTGACTCTTAATACAGTGATTACAGAAAGATACACACAGTTGAATACCACATACTCAGAAAGTTCCCTGCAAGAAATCTACCAGTGTTAAAATGACCTTTACAGCTGCCACTGCTTATTTATAATGCTGTGTTGCACAAGATGAGTTCTGCTGCTCACATTGCCAATCTCATTTCTTCCCTACCACACATATTATAAAAATGCATTGTGTGTGTCTCTGTCGTTAGCACTGCTTTTCATCAGGAGTGCAAAGCGGAAGGTAACAGTCACATAGGATATTTATTAAGTGTCATTGCTGTTTTATAAATAAACCCTTTTTTTAAAAAGAAAACTATCATAAAGATCTGAACCTGATTTTAATTTGAAGCCAAATATACATTTTTCTTGGTCAAGGAAAAGCAAGGGTGCTTTTTTTTCTTTTCTGATTTTTTTATTTCTATGCATTGTTAAAACTGGATATACACTATTAGATCAGCATTATTTGGAGTTATAATAAAAGTTGGCAGGCTTGCTGCACTTAGATCAAGTTTATATTGGATATGATAGTGTCAATAGCAGGGAACAACTCATTTTGGATCTCCTTTGCGTACACACAGGGCCTCCAACATACAATGCAATCCCTTGTGGAAAAATATTGACATCATCATATTTCCCAGCAATCTTCACCTAGCATATAGCGTTTACATTGAATGCTATGTGCCAGTGATCAGTGAACCAGGAACCAAATCAATTGAATTCTGCCCCCTTGCTCCACTTTTAGACTTAGCCCAGATCGAATGATTGCAAGATGTGTGGCCAGCCTCTTAATACAAAAGGACATGTGCCGCTGATGTCACTAAGCTTCAGGGGAGCCTGTATCTATTCCAGCAGTTAGTTCAGTGACTGACTGTTCAGTTGATACTCACTGCACTTGCTCTGGATCCGTAGCTGTTAAAGATAAGAAAAGTAGAAAGGCAGTAAAGTCATTAGCTGATAATCTTTTCCAATATCTAAGAACATATGAATACCTACATAACCAGTAGCTCAGGCACAGATGGAATGCTTAATCTAACGGTGTACTGCGAGACATCAAATACTGTTGTGTCTTATATTAAAGACTGTGTAGATGTTTTTATGAAGATTTGTCAAATGATTAGCCAGTAAAGCTAAGGCACTGGTGGTACACTTAATATAATAGGAAAAGTGTACTGTAAAGCATCAAATACCATTATGTAATATTGCAAAGATTGTGTAGAAACTGTTGTGAAAATATGTGTAGAGATGATCGATCAAATTTCACCCGTTCGATGACCACAAACATGTTCACAATACAATCGTCAATAGACCTGAATTGAAATTTGCGGAATGATACTTGCGACTAACATTTGCCATTTGCAGCTCATGTTTACTTTTCAGTTTCTTTAAAAAAAATTGTGTTTTTATTAAAGATGCTCAGGCTCGGTTTTATGATAACCCAGCCTGCCTGAACAATGCAGATCCGAGTACCCAGCGAGCTGACTCGGTACTTACACGCTTCCTCGGATCTAAATCAAGGCAAAACATCATTGTTGTGTCATTGGATCTTGCAGGTTTTGGATTCCATAACTACCACCCTCCCCAGGAGATCCAGCGCCATTTCTCACACAGAAACAGGGGTTGTTGTGTTCTTGTCACTCTTCAGTCTCCAGTGACATTTCTCAGTGCCTCTTGTCACTTGTCAGTGTTCTTGTCACTTGAAAAAAATTGACTGGAAATGACTGGAAAATAATGTTATTGAGGTTAATAATAATGTAGGAGCAAAAATAGAGCCAAATTATGTGATTTTAGCAATTTTTTTTTTTTTTTTTCAAAAAAAATAAAAATAAAAATACAGATCCAAAACCAAAACCATGAACACGAAGCTGACTCGAATATGGTCGAACTGTCTCGAATGTAGCTCAATTTTCTTAAAGGTAATCTAAATGTGAGAAATTCAATTGAATTTTTTCGATTATTAGTATTGGTTAGGTGAACTTGTTTGAGAAAAGATGTGTAGCCAGTTGTAGCATATCTAGACATGACAGGCTGGGTGGTGCTAGTCTTTTCAGAATGGGAAGATAGGTTCCTATACCACAAGGGTCATTATGGTTAAGGTGGGAGACCTGAGAAGACCTGCAAGTGGAAGGAAAGAGAGGACCCAGTGAGGCCAGTATGTGGAGACTGGAGACCTAGCACCTAAACATTGCACCACTGACATTGCACCACTGATTAAGGCTGATATATATATATATATATATATATATATATATAGATAGATAGATATGTGTGTATATATATATATATATATATATATATATATATATATATATATATATTACACGCCTTAGTGTCCAAACTATTATGTCTATCTGCCAATTATTGCAAATATCTAATCAACCAATCATATAGCTGCAACTCAATGCATAAAAGCATGCAGACATGGTCAAGCGGTTCAGTTGTTGTTCAAACCGAAACCAGTGGGGAAGATATGGGAGCTAAGTGACTTTGACCTGGGGATGATTATTGGTGACAGATAGGGTGGTGTGAGTATCTCAGAAACTGCTAATCTCTTGGGATTTTCACGCTTAACACTCTCTAGTGTTTCAGAGAATGGTGCGCAAAGCAAAAAGCATTCACTGAGTAGTTCTGTGGGCAAAATCACCATGCTAATGGAGGAGATGGACAGATTGGCTCAAACTGACAGGAAAGCGATAGCAATTCAAATAACTATACGTTAAAACAGTAGTATGCAGAAGAGCATCTCTGAACGGACCTTGAATTGAATGATGCAATCTGTAAGGAATGTTGAATGCATGCCACAGAGAATTCAGGCTGTTTTGGGGGTAAAAAGGCCTCCTAAACAGTACTAGAAAGGTGTAGCTAATAAAATGGCCACTGAGTACACATAATAAAGTAACAATAAGCTATGGCACTGGATAATCTGGCTATAAACTGATTGGAGAATGTGAGATATAAGGAATGATTCATTAAGGAAAGTAAGGCAAAAAAATGTATAAGTTTTCTCCTGGGCAAAACCATGTTACATGGGTGCAAATTAGTTTTTTTATTTTGCACATAAGTTAAATACTGTCTGATTTTTCATGTAGCGCGCAAACATGCCCAACCCCAAGTATAAATCTGCCATCACATTTTCATTTTACCTCCCCCTACAATGCAACATGGGTTTGCCAAGGTTGAAACTTACTAATTTTTTCTGCTTTCTTTTCCTTAATAAATAAAGAAATGGAAGTTGCTCAAATCAATGTATAGGCTATAGCAGCTGCATGAAAGGGTGGGGTTATCCTAAAAGGAACAAAGACACAGAGAGATCCTCCAGCACACTGCTATAGCCAGCAACATTTCCTTAATAATCAGATCCATAGTATTTGAACTGTACAAAAATGTTTTATTAAGCAAGTTGCCATGAAGGTTAAAGGTCAAAAGAGTTAGTCACAAGTTTTACTGTGGCATTGGGTTCTGCTCTTTAGAATTTGTTTAGTTTATTTTAATAGTCTGCAGCTGTCACAGTTGCAATTGCTGAAAATAAAGAGGTGTGTAAAAGCTCACCAGAAAAAGCAAAAAACTAAAGCAAGTAAAGCAGCAGTATAAGGCAAAAATATATTCATATCTCCATATATTTTATACTGCAGTGTTCTACAATTAAAACATAGTTTATTGATATTTTATGTTGCACTGCTTTAAACATGGCATTATAGGTTATCCTATTAATATTCATAGATATTGTCATATCTCGCTGTGTACCAGTAGATGTGCACATATTGTATATTGCTGGGGGAAAAAACAAGCAAACTAGATAGCCTATTTTTAAAAGCTAGGATAACATGGTTGTGTATGCCCAAGGAAGAGATTGCAAGGAGTTATAGGCTTAGCATACAGCTTATTTAAGATCTGTTGGTTTAACGTTTGTCAGATTTGAAACTGTTCATAAATCACCCCTTGCAACTTTTGCTATATTATATTTGTTGTCTTATTTTGATAAAAAAGGGAGAAATTAATTGTACTGACATTTAAGCATTTATATATATTTCTAAAATTTAGAACAACACAAAAAAATTACAGGAAAACAAATCTGTTCTGAATACAATGCAAAGAACTATTGTTATTGCATAGACTGAAGAAGTGTCTCATGGGATATTAAGATGTTACACCTGAATATCAAGTGCCTGCTGCTCTGATTCATTAGTCATTTTCCTGCCTCTTTATTGTAATTTTACCCAGTGCCATTAATAAATAGAGTTATGACAAATTACGTGGGATCAGATGTAATATACACTAAACAACATATACTATGGTAAACAACATTGGCACATTTATATAATAGCTTTAAAGATAGGAATGGTGGTGAAGGATGATTTCATTTCTAATATGAATATTTGCAATATGAACATTTGTAAAATAATTAAAAAATAATCAAATTGCAAATTGAAATAAAGGGGCTTATGCCCATGAATGCTTTGGTGATTTACAATTATTTTCCAAGGAGATACATCATTAACTAGATTAGTAATAGGCATTCTCACTGTACTTATTAATGCTCTTTTGGAAGCCATACAATATCTTGGGATACTAGCTACAGTGCTTAGAGCTAAACTGATTTTTTTTAATATTTTCAGTTTTCTACACAATATGTCATTTTTAGGCATATTGTGTAGGTTGTTTTTTTATTTCTATTTGCAGACTGAACACATTTAAGTTAGATGATTGCTGTGTAAGTCTAAACATTCCAGACTACCATGGAAATTAGGGGTGGAACACAACATTGCCACACTCTTTAGAAAAATGTGTGGGAAGGCCCATTAATGCCTGTTCATCCATTCCAGAATTCGCTTGGCCAGCGCATATCCAATGATGCCCCAAAGCAGGCTTTGTTACATATACACTGGCCAAAAGCACACTCAGAAGAGTCTCTGCTCTTCTGAAACCTGCCTCTACAACTAGGTAGGCGCCAGAGTATCTAGGTCTTCCTATGCACTAGCGTTTCAGCCAGTTCCCCTGCGCTCTGACTGACCTACTGTGTACCGACCCGGCTTCCTCTGGTTCTGCTTCTGGATCTCCCTTTGGCCTAACTGCTCCTATTGTATTTGGCCTTTAGCTTGCAGACTCTGATTTGCCTTCTCCTTTGATACAACGTTTGCCCGAACGTTTTGACCTCTGCCTGCACGACCACATCAATTCACCATCCACTTCTCTGATAGCTAAATTGGAGGGCCGCGACCTGCGAGTCCCTTGCAGCAAACTCCAAACTCCCTTGCGGGGGTCCCTGGCAAAGACCGGGGCCTGTTTCGACTGTGCACCTCCTACAGCGAAATTATCAGCAAGTGGCCTTCAGTCCCTGTATATCGT
This sequence comes from Mixophyes fleayi, assembly GCF_038048845.1. Lineage (NCBI taxonomy): Eukaryota > Metazoa > Chordata > Amphibia > Anura > Limnodynastidae > Mixophyes > Mixophyes fleayi. The sequence continues at coordinate 67,026,317 of NC_134406.1, forward strand.
GACAGGCACAGTCTTACAATGTCAGGATATCTCCTAACTGCTACTGGACCTAATGCCAATCTGAACTAACAGGCCTAGTGCTTGAATTACCTGGCCACAGGCTAACCCTGAAAATAATTTGCACCACAGACTAATTCTGAAATTAATTTTCGCCACAAGCTAAGCCTGAAAATAAATTTCTCCCATTCAGAAAAATACCATCAACCTAACCACTCCTAATTACTCTGGGCTTTATGTCCATTGCTGCTGCACGGGCCTAGTGCCTGAAAGATGCCCAAGGCCTTATGCCCATATTGTTAGAAAGACAGAGTGTGGGCGTGGGCCTGGAAGAGGTCTATCCAAAAAACTTTACCTGACTGTAGCTTTGTTTGGCAGCAGGGGTCAACCATGATAGCTCTTTTGCTTCCCCCTGCTTCGTTTTCTGGACAGCATCTTCAGAAGTCTTTTGGCTTCTACCCACAGCTCTTCTCTCTTTCTCTTCAGAAGCTTCATTCATCTATCTGGCTTCTTCTTAGTTGATCCCAGTGTTTTCTTTGTTGTCCTTGGCATCTTCTTCCCGGTGCTCTGTCTTGGTAGGTCTTCACAATCGAACTGCAACCACAGCGTGGGATGGCTTTATTTCTGATACGTTGTCACCAATGCCGGCAGCTGAAAGATAGAAGAAGGACTTATCGGTCGAGTGAGTCATTTCTTCTTTTCTTAACCCTCTTCTCAGGCTTCGAGGAGCACCCTCTGACAATATCACAATTTATTGCAATACAATAGAGCTGGCGGAGTTAGGGTTGTATGGTGTGCTCTGCCCTTACTTTGGAAGATAACTGATTGTACTGGGTTAATATTTAAAGGTATATTATCTGTATCTAGGGCTAGAGATATTGGGCCTACTTTAGAGTTGGACATAAGGCCAGTTTATAAGTGTAAAATATGATTTTTGCACATAAAAAAACAGGTATACCTGAGCCCATTTTACACATCTTGTGAATCCTTGACTTGCACCTCCTTATGGCTTCAGTGGTAGAACAGGATGTGAGGGGCATTAAAGTGCATGCTGAGTATAGTAAAGGCATGTTCACATAATTTGCTCTCTATTTAAAGGTGGACATAGCTGCAGATGCACCTGTCAGGAGGCACGTCTGTTGTGGGTGGTCTACCACTGGAGCAAAAAGATCCGTGCAGGTAATTATAAACATCAACATGGACCTTTACAACCTGGCACTAGCTAACCAATATATAGTGTCTCTCCTATCAATAAATAACCTCATAGGGTCTAACAGCTACTAATCAATTGCAGTGGCTTTCTCATGCTCTGATAAATCAGAGTGAACAAGCTCTGTATTGGTTAGATAGTGACAGGCCTCCCCGGTCAATGAGGCGCCCTGCGCAGCACTATGCATTATCACATGTTGTTTTCCTCATGGATTAAAACCTGGAAGATAGGAAATTGCTTCCATAAATTGATAAAATACTTACTCATGGTATCTTGATGCACATTAAACATATCTTAATATGGATGCATTTATGTTTTAATTTTGAATTACACATTATTTTGTGCAGTGTATTTTACAAATGCGCTTTTAACTCACATTATTAAACCTCATTGTCAACAATTATTACAGAGCTGTGATTGAAGATTAAGCTAAAAATCAACTAGCTGAATGTATAAACTTTATCTTGTTTAGATTCTTCCTATACACATGTCCCTCAATATGTCACACTGAGTGAGGAAAGGTTGAGATGGGTACATGAAAAGTACATATACATTTATGGGGTACTTTTCATGCATTCTATTGAAATGAAGTCCTGCTGAATGTCTGAAGGGCCTGATTTATTAAGGAAGGAAAATGCCGATACATGGCGTATTTTGCGTAAAATCGCTCTGAGCATGCCCAGAACCAGATCATACGTCAGTGAACGTAGCAACGTGTAATTAATCTTCGAGCTCAAAGTACCCTTACTACAGTCTATGATTTAATGGCAAAACGGGGGGAGGAATAAGCGAATGCATGTAGTCAAAGTACAGTAAGGGCGTGCTTTGGGTATCTCAAAGGTAAGTGTTTTTCTGTCGTATCACTTGCACCAGCTACAGGTAGGTGCTGACTACTGTGGAAGTCAAATAATTGGATGAAGTAAGCTAAATTGATTAATATTGTTTTACCATGCGATTGCAATTAGTACGCCACGTGTAATGACGCAATAGCACAGATTACCAACACTTACATATACATTTGCACTTACACTTGTAAATAGTAAACATTTATTAAGCTTCCAATCCATATTTATTTATTAGTAAAATGTATTAGAGATTATTTATACCTAGATAAAACTATAGTAATGGAATAAATGGTACAGGTCCCCTAAAAGGTAAAGAGTTTGGTCTCATATTAAAGCTTATTTCACCAGCATTAACCCGGTTTTGACAGAGTAGTGATCACATCTAGCGGTCACAAGTTATGAGCAATATGAGATTAGTACTCAAAAGTACTTTGTTTGTGGGTCAGTTTGAACTGGTTATTCAGCGGGAAGACACATAGACAACTGTTGGAGTGAGCAGCCCCTCCTTTGTTAGAAGATCAAATTAACTGATCTATAACCAGCAGACAACTGGAACATCGTTAACCCTGGACCAATGAAGACCTCACTGAGTGTTATCTGTGTACATAGTGACATCATCAGTGTTTTTTAGCTAACTACAACTGCAGACAAGTAAGTTTCTCTGGGCCATTGTTTTCTACCTCCCTGACTGCAAACTACATGGACCTGGGCCCGGGTGAAGCGCTAGTGAAAATGTAGTGTATTCGGTTTTTATGCTTTCCTGTTAATTATATTATCTTTTATACGTCATAATGGCTTGCTGTAAATCCTACTATATTTTGGAATTATATCTCTTTGTGCATTGGAACCACAATAATCGCATTGGACAATGTTTATTGGTAGCGATGAAACAAACATAACATTATTAATGATGACAGTCGATTTTGCAAGATAGTACATGTATATACAGTCAGGAGCAACTTTAAAAATGCTTTTTATGTACAATAGTCATTAAATCCTAAAAAAAATATTTTGTGGGAAAAAATAGAAAAACAACTTTTTTCATTTTAATAAGTGACATTAATTAAATAGTTTTTTTCTGTGCATTCTTTTGTGTCTTTATATTCTACGTGTATTGGATGTACCATACAGTGTTTTGTCTGTTAGAATAGAACGGACATAGACCCAATTCATCGACAGACATATTTTTACACTCCTTGTTGAATATGGACGTACTTATTCCTGATTTATACGTTTATTTTAAAAAAAATGCACAATACTTTTGTTTGGCATACCTTGTATGTGTACATCCATTTTTATAAGTTTTAAATCCAATTCACAAACGATTGAATCTGAAGGTTCAGCCCAAGTGCTCCTCTAATGTGACTAATTAGTCAATCTATTGTTTACATTGTGAATATGAGTGTTTTTTAGGACAAAACATTGTTATCAGCAAGATTTCTCTGTCAAACGATATATATATGGTCCACTTATTTATTATGTTCATACTTATTCACTGATTTGATTATATTATGTATACAAATAGGCACCAATCCTTTGTCTATAAAACAGTTTGTATAAAATGTCTGTCAAACGGAAAGACCAATAGAGATACCCCACAGCTACAAAGGAGGAGTATATATTATATAAACACTACCAGATGATCATATGCCATTGAGAAAGTCTTCTATTGGATGAAACGCATTGGGTTTTGCCCACAATCCACAGTATAATGCATGTGATACTCAGTGCTGGATTAAGGCTCTGGGAGGCCCGGGGCACTTTAGACAGGGGGGCCCCTAAAGTGTACTATGGCTATAATTTTAGACAAATACACAGACAATACTGTGTGCACTACTGTTAGGTGCAGGCAGCTTCCCCTTCATGAGTAGAGCAGTGTGAAGTGGGACATACCTCCCAACTGTACCCGTAGTCGGGACAAAGTCCTGACTTAGTGGGTCAGTCCCCAAACTCAGGACTGCCCCACCAGAATCAGGACAGTTGGCAGAATGTCCTGCTTTCTCCTACCTGTTCTTCCCGCTTTCAGTACTTGTTGTTGTCGCTTGGGTCCTAAGCTCAGTTGTGCTTGTCTGGATCCTGGAATGTTGGTTCCCTGTTTGGAAATAGAATAGGTACATGACATATAGAAATATCAGCAAAGAGTGAACACAGTAGGCCTCCCTGCCTCTATCCAGTCCGACATTAAATCAAAACAATTCATGTTTTATTATTAGTGCTCCTTTGCTGTAACCAGCCCGATTGTAAAATAATTTTATTCATCTTTAATAAAAAGACCCATAGCCCCCAAACAACCCCAACATTAAATTAATAGTAATCACATTTATTAAATAAACCAATTTCCTACCACACATTAAATAACTTGCATTCACTTTTAAGAAATACTCTGCCACACATTTAATTAATAGCACCCAAACCACCCCAACAATAAATTAATCATCCCACCCTACATTGATAAGTCTGCACCAACCCCACTATTAAATAAAATTGCCTCACCAACACCCCACAAACAAAATAACACCCATTAATTAGCCACTACCTACCTCACACATTACATTGCCACAAGCCCCTTGTGCCCTCACACACACTACATTGCCACAATCCCCCTGCTGCCCTCACATGTTATACTGCCACAAGCCCCCTGCTGCCCTCATCATCATCATCATCATTTATATAGCGCCAACATATTCCTTAGCGCTTTACAATTGGGGACAAACATAGTAAACTAATAAACAAACTTGGTAAAACAGACAAAGAGGTGAGAAGGCCCTGCTCGCAAGCTTACAATCTATTGGACAATGGGAGTTTGACACATGAGGTTAAGTTTACATTTGCAGTTGGCCCAGCCAGACTGCAAAGGTAAAAGTGACTGTTGCTTAAAATTAATTCTCTTACATTTGAAAAAGGGCAATTTATATCCCAAGAAGTATTGAATTATACTGGCAATCAAACAAAGTGGCAAACTGGCTGATCAAAACTCAATATACAAGCAGGGCAGCATTGTAATAACATATATATGTTTTATGTTAGAACATAAAATAAATGCTTGCCTAAGGTCACAAAATAAATCAATAATGACCTTTACAACATCATAAAATGCACCCACACTATGGCATTACATTAGGGGTATCCTCCTACATTATGTAGCACCACGAATTAAAACATGCCCTGCCATATTGTGGTTAAATTAAACGTATTTAATTCAGCCCCAAGATCAAGTTACACATTATGACCCCAGCTCTGCAATGCTCTGCCATTTATATTAATATTGAGCTCAGGGCTGATTTTGGGTCTACATGTTCTGCAATATTAGGTGCATTGCACTTTATTGCTGTATATCTTGTAGTGTGAGCAGCATGCCTCTCCACTGTTCCAATTTAAGCAGGACAATTTCGATTTGAAGAGCATGTTTGCCACAACTCACACCATCTATGGTGAGTGGGTGCCATAGGGACATGCCAGCTATTTGTGGACATTGAAAGGGGCAAGTTAGAGGAAAGTGTGAAGGGCTTTATAATTAATAAATAGGCAGATTTGGGTAGTGTGTGAGTGTAAATTGAGGGTGTGCTTTATGGCCCAATTTTCCATTTATAAATGTTGGGAGATATGCATTGGTGAATTGAAATGCCAAGCACAATGGAAGACTGGAAGGCTGGAAGGCAGGCAGACAGACAGACAGACAGACAGACAGACACTTACCTTGCTCTCTGCTGCATCACTCCAAGCTGCTCAGACAGGAAGTGAAATGAGCACTTCCTGTCTGAGACAAATCAGCAACAGGCAGCATCACGATTGGCTGCCTGTTGCTGCCACTGACCACCAATGATGTTTTTATTAATTTTCGTTTTGAGGGGGGGTGAAAACTAAAGTTAATAAAAACATGCAGCAGCTTCTCTCCTCCCAGGCGGCAGGGGGCCCTCAAAGAGAGGGGGGCCCGGGGCATGTGCCCCCCCTTAATCCGGATATGGTAATACTATTCACTCCTCCGCATCCCGAGGTTTTCACCTCTGCATCAAGTGATATCCTTCAAGCTGGGTACCCAGTTCCACGATCTAATTCCATTTCACCGCAACAGCAAGTAGCAAACCGATTCACTACTTATGTTTGACACGTCAAACTCATAAAACATTTAGTGTTTAATCTAGACTTTATATCTTGCTACACTGGAGACCCACTTGTTTTATCAATAATAACTCACTGGTTATTCATCGCCTCATATTGAAATCTGATCAAGTGACTGTTCATAAGTTTAAAGGATGGTTTCCATTGCATTTATCAATTGTTTTTACCTTTGAGACATTTCCATCAATTTAATATAAGGTTACATACCTATATATAGACATTGCATCGTTGTATTCGCATGAGATGTAATCTAATTGTTATTTATTTGCTTGTTCATCTGTTAGTATTTATTTATTTATTTATTTTATTATATAGTGTTGATTTATCCTTTTAAATCAATATAAGGTTTAAGGTCCATTGAGTGTTATATTTTAACCTGGATTATATATGCATTTTTTTATTTTTTATCCATATATATATATATATATATATATATATATATATGATATTGTATTGGTGGTATTTTTTTTATTTATGGGTAGCAGGTTTAAGTTACACAGGTCTGCAAAATTTAAGCTATTGAAAGCTTTTTTAATAATACTTTTATATTCTTAATCATACTCCTGTGTACATCTAGAAATAGTATATAAAATATCAGATCACATTTACCTATAAGGGGGTCACGTACATTTGTAAAAAAAAACAAGAAGTTTAATTGTTCTTGACATATTTATTGTGAAATATGAAGAAGTGTAGATGATATCACTGTGTTTTTGTCTTAATTACATAATAAAATAACAATAAAATCAAACAATAATAGAAACAAAACCATAATTATTGAAAAAATCATTAATACCTTTTTTTTTTGTCTTCAAACTTTGTGTCATCTCTGTGTATCATCCAGCAGTAATCAGCCATCATGCTGACGTCCCAACTACGTTGGTATCTTCTTTCTACATCTTTAAAGTCTTGGTAGAACTGTTCACCCTGTTCTTCACTGTAGTCCCCGAGATTATTCAGGAAATGCTCAATATGGGAATTCAAAAAATGTACTTTTAAACTCATATTGCAGCCAAGGTTTCTGTAACTATTAATCATTTCCCTGACAATTTATTTGTAGTTTGGATCCTTTACATTGCCTAAAAATTTTGAAATCACTTGTTTGAAAGAAGTCCACGCAGAAAGTTCCACAATATTCATTACACGCCCATAATGTTCATCTTTTATTAACTTTCTAATGTCAGGGCCTGTAAAAATGCCTTCCTTCAGTTTAGCATTGGATATGTTAGGGAATTTGGTGCAAAGATATTTGAAAGTTTCTCCATCTTTAGGCAGTGCTTTTACAAATTGTTTCATCAGTCCTAATTTTATATGTAAAGGTGGAAGTAAAACTTTATTTGGATCTACTAAACTGGATTTGATGACATTATTTTTTCCAATTTCTAAACTCTTTCGAGCTGGCCAATTGTTTTTTTGCGAATGTAAATTTTTAGTTCTGCTATCCCATTCACAGAGAAAACATGGTAATTTGGTGTAACCTTCTTGCTGGCCAAATACCATGCATAACATTTTAAGATCTCCACATATTAACCGGTTGTCTTGCATATCCAATCAGTTCCAAAACAGTTTTCAAATCTTCATATGTTTCTTTAAGATAGACTGAATGTGCTAATGGTATTGACGCGTATGTGTTGCCGCTGTGCAATAAAACAGCTTTTAAACTTCTTTTTAAAGAATCTATGAATGTATATGTACTGTGTGTGTAGTGTGTACTGTGTGTGTGTGTGTGTGTATGTGGTGGTAAGCAGTGGTTAAAATGAGCCGGCAAAGGGCAAAACTGTGTTGCATCTGTTGTATTTGGTTCCACCTTTGCCAGCTCACCTTGTAGTTGTAATTACTGTGTGTGTGCAAATATTCCTTTAGACAGTATGGGGTTTAGGCCGTTTGTAAATTTCAGCTTCAGGCCCATGTGGACCTTAATCTGGCACTGGACAGGGGGAAGTTTTATGACGAGAACTGAATTGCGATAAATTAGTTGAAAAAGCTTTTTCATCGCAGACCTGTTTTATTTATATAGAGTGTGAATTAAATATTTTTTTACCATTTAACTCATCTAGTTCCATTTTGTATACATACATATATATATATATATATATATATATATATATATATATATATATATATATTTATATAAATGTATATCAAGCCATTAAATCTAAACTTTAAGGTGGTTCCAAAAATACATCAATTAGAACCTTATTAATATTACAGTTCAATTGGAACGATTGAGCGCATAACCTAATTTAAATAGCATAGTGGGCTACCTTGGGCTGAGTCACTGGTCTAGCTGCATTTCAATAGAAAATTGCCGCTGATTGCTCATTACAATCTAGCAGTTTACTAAACGGTGTTGTTGAAATTAAAAAGTTGAAATCCCGCAGAGTAGTGCAATGGCATGCAAACAGCGGCCTTGTTTAGGAGAAATAGAGCTGTAATGTGGGTGAAGCATGTAGTATGCTGGTGCAACTTCAGTAGTTGGGCCAAGGATAATGTTTTAAAAATATGTTCTTACAAGTTATAATAAAGCCCATTGTGCTAATTAATAGCTATGTACTTAACAGATGGGCTTTAGAAGCCTGGAGTACTTAATTTACATAAGTTATTGATAATTCCCCCAGTACATCCTATTATAGCAGGCATTATCCCTCTAACGGCCCATGGTTTGGAATAAATACAAATATTTCTAAAGAAATATGTTGTAAATTTACCTTCCTACCTTTAAGAAACTATGTCTATTTTATAAGCTCTGTGTAACTTTAATTGGTTAAACAATTTCTCTTGGGCATCTGTTGATGTACAATCATCATATACATCAACTATATAAAGTACGGGATATTTGTATGCAAAGACTTTCTACACATGGATTCAGTTACTGCAAATTATAAGTTAATTATTTGTGAGTTAATTTTATTTATATTACAAAATAATTATTATTTTTTTTTACATATGTTTAATTTACAAATATGTAGGACTGCCATGGGTATACGCTTTGAACCCAGTTCTGCCCATCTGCTGATTTGCAGCTGGGATTTCAAATTTCTCTATAATTAAAATTTACTAAACATTACATAAACAATGTTCTTATTGTATGGGAAAAAATTTAACCCAGTTTCAGGTATTATATTAAACCATCTGATTGTCCAGTTGATATAGCAACAATTTCAAGAGTTTACAATTTGTCCATTTGAGTGGGATGGTGGAAGGTACACAGCGCTCCTCAGGTTAGAGGCCAATTGTAAGATCAATGAGGTTTAGTGTTATAAGCTCTCTTGATAATCTGGAGTAATTTGTAACTTATCCTCATGAAGAAGTCTGAAACTGGATGAAACATGTTGGGCCATTTAACACGTGGATCCATTCATAGAGCAGCAAACCCGGGAGCAGTGAAAAGAGGAATGATCTTTGCCAATTAAACACATGTTACACTGGTACCGTCAGCTACAGTATGATCTGATACAAAGTATTGAGACTCATTTGTAATTGTGACAGTTTCAGAAACAACTTTTGTTTAGGCTAGTTACACACTGAAGATTTTTCCGACCAACCTGTTATCTCAAACGAATGTACCTACTTTGAAGGTCTGATCAGTCTGGCGATTCATGCATACATACACACTGACACGATTTACCTTCAGATCTGTGTTCTTCATCTGGTCCTTCTTCTGGTCCTCTAGTCTTCAGAGAATGATAGCACAATATTCATTCATTTATTCTTGTCACATTATCACACTAATTAAAATGCCTTGTTATAGCTATACACATGGCCTAACGAATTTTGTTAGCTTCTGCTACTCTGAAACGAAGCAATCTGTCTCAGAACAAACAAATGAATTATTTCTTCTACAGCACTCTCTACATTTTTTTACTGGGACATTCATCGCTAGCATCGGCTGAAGACAACTGTGTAAACTGTATGGAGATCGTTAACATGAGTGCATACGTACTACATGATCCGTTGGTGGTTGGTCAGAAAATATTAAACAGTGGGACCAACCAAATGAAACGATAATCGGCACTTTGGGACGACTTTAGATCATCGTGTCACTATACACACTCACACGATATCTGGCCAAACGGTCAGATGTCAGCTGATTGGAGATTTTTCATGCAATCATCGGGCCAGTGTATACCTAATATATGCACTTATCTTGCCATATTAGTTGTGCAGGGGAGGGCTGGCACATTTTAACCTGGGGGGAAAGACTCAACTCAGCAGCTTATTAGGAACATTTTAAAGAAAATAATGCAGGTGGCCCAATGACCCAGCCCAAGTAGACCACTATGGGACTGGACCGGGGAACAGATCCTCCATTGCTCTCCAGCCCAGCCTGCCCCTGTAGCTGTGTGATATCCAGATTTATATTTTTGTCTTTTAATTTTGTTTCAATAAACCTGTATATTTGTAAAGTATCTGGAGGCATTACTTTAATATTTTCCCTCCTCTATAAGCTGTGAGTTTGCATTTAAAGTGATTTTTTGTCTATAAAAACAGTGTAAATTTATCACCTCCCAAATTAAAACATTTATTGACTCTAATAATTCTAAAGTCTATGCACACAAAAATATAATGAACTACATGACACCATATGTGGTTTAATTATTAGAATGCACATGCTGTTTAAAATATATGTGAAATCTAATTTGAAACAAGAATGCAAGAGCACATCAGAAACATCAAATATAGCATATTATCCAATTTAGTTTCAAAGCATTTCTCATTATATCATAAAGGTAACCTGTGCCATTTCAGTTTGAAATGGCTCCTTTTCTTTGTGGTTTTTTTTTTTTTAAAATATTGATTAATAATTATTGACGTGTGATAACCCCTTTTGTTAACTTTGTTTGAAGTATGACTCTCAAGAATTAGAGATTTATAGTAAAATAAAACTGTTCATGTGTATAGTGCACGCATAGCCACTATGGAGGCGTCAGTCAGTGCCCTGAAGCAGGTGTAGACGGTGGTAATCGTATTAACGATTACCACCGCTCCGACACCCACTTGCCCTACAAAAAAAGACGAAAGTGTTAAAAAACGATGTGACTATTAATAGACTTACATTTACTGCGACTCCGCAGATAAGCGATGTACCACAATGCTGACCGCAAGTCATTTCTAATGAAGAGGTAGTCGGCAATACAGTTTCTTGTCATCACGACTTGGATTCCTTTAAATTTAAAGTGGCAATGTCGGGTTAAGTGTTTAAACTCTTAACCTGCGGTGGCATGACATTGCCTCTTTAAATTTAAAGGAATCCAAGTCGCGATGACAAGAAACTGTACTGCCGACTACCTCTTCATTAGAAATGACTTGCGGTCAGCATTGTGGTGCATCGCTTAGCTGCAGAGTCACAGTAAAGGTAAGTCTATCAATAGTCACATCGTTTTTTAACACTTTCATCTTTTTTTGTACGCCAAGTGGGTGTTGGGTTTTTCAATACCGAAAAACCGTACCCCATCCAGTGCAGATACACAGGGCATGCGCTTGAATATACATTTTACCCCAGTTTTTGAGATTTGTTTTATTAGTTCTGCATTTCGATCCTTATATGTAAAGAGTAATACACCTTTACTTAATTGTGGTTGTTATATGCTACAATTATGTATGCATATTCTGGGATATGTCAGTTGGTTAATGATAAATTAATATAGTATGAGCATTAATGTAGATTACCTTTGCATAAGTTTTGTCTTTAATATGGTGTTTTTTTTAGTAAGTTTGCTATGGTAAGATGGGGCTCCTGATATGGAATTGTGACTATAAATATGCTAAGCACTATATAATATGTGGCTGAATGTAATCTCCAAGATAGCTACAGTATTTATATTAAGCATGCATCGACTTTGTGTGGAGCTACTCTATTACTAGAGTATGAGAAATGCAGTATTTCCCAATGAGACTTAGTAAGTTTAGTGAGCATAGGCAGCTCCTGTTTTAGGCACTAGAGTTTTATATCTATCTGTACTGGAAGCTTCTATCTCCATTTATAACCCTTAGTTAAAACAGAAATTATTTTAGTATACTTTAAACATAAATTTACATGCATTAACTGCTTTTGCAACAATATTGGGTAAGTAATTGATTTATTGCTCAAATTTCAATTGAGTGAGTTCTTGGGATGACAATGTGTCTATAACAATTAGGATCATGCGACCATATAAGAGGTGGAGACTATTATATGAGAACAGTGGACGAAACGTGTAATTTCTTTACTGGACTGATTTCCTTGAGAATGCTGGCTATTCCTTGGGTCCTTATTCTGCAGGAGGGACACATAGGTTTCCTTCTGCTGTTCCAGGAGTTTCTTCCAGATAAATCTTTTATTACTGTGTGGATGTACATGTTATATACCTGTTTTATTAAAGTATTCTTAGACATAACGACTTCTAATATGTATTTGTTTTTTTGAGAAATAAGCTCACGTTATTTGGTTCCTTGTTTGTACAATGGATTTTGGAAGACCATCCTTATTTCAGATAAGTTCCTAATATCTTATTATCTGGGACGATAATACTATTTGTTATACCCTGTCATGGTGCAATACTATTTTACCATTGGGTGCTCATTATTGTTATTTACAGGTGTTTTCTTCACCGAGGAGATAAGCGAAAATCCTAAGGATAGCTGCTACACTTACTAAGGGAGTGAAACAATTGACTTTATATGGTCGTTTATTTATTTTCACTATATTGTTTTGTGTTTATTGGTTCACTTAACATCACTATTATAGCACCTACACCTTTTTCCCTTATGCGTCAATATATGTACAGTTTTCTCTTGATGTAGTCACGTTGACTTTTTGTTACTATTCACTTTCAATAAGCATGTTTGTCATTATGTTTTAATTTTGTCGCTGAAAAAAACTCATTTATCTGGGGAGAACATGACAGTTGTGTTAAGTCATAATTAATTAATGTTCAATGGGGACTGTTTCCAACACTATCGTTTTTGTTTTAACTCTACCCCTGCTAATGCCAAATCTAATACAGAGGTCTAGGGACACCATCTACAAATTCACTCCTTCATGACATCATAAAACTAATGGTCTCAGAAATTTTCAATACAATTTGCATTTTGAAATGAGTCCCCACTTTTTTATATCCCCAATTTCCTCAGAAAAACTTCAACCTCAGACAGCCATCATGACATCATGTTTAGTTATTAAAATCCAACCCTTAACATGAATTCTGTTCCACGACTATGACATATAATTTTAAAATAGAAAACCAAGATACTGAACTAATAAGACTTGGAATTTTTGATCAGTCTGCTTCCATTAATCCCCTTAGCCTTAGTGAATCAAGACACTGAATTAGGAATTCCAAGTTGTAGATTTACATGAGTACAGTATAAACTATGACTATCATTGAAAAACTGGGGGACATGACTCAACTATTAGCTTAAAAGAAATATAAAGAATTAGCTATGCATTAGTAAATTTTTTACACTCACCTATCAGGAATGCACTTCCAGTGTCTGTGAATTTGGGTGTTTACTGTATGGAGTTACACACGATTCCAGCACTCAATCTTTCTCTCACCTATCACACAGGTTGTAGTTCTACTGAATCACCCCCAAACAGCACTCATCCACCCACACGTACTTAGGTTCTGCCACTACCAATTGAATAAGGGCAATAGGACCCCAATATACTGTTCGTCATTTGCACACAATGCTCCTAGTTAAATACAAGTTATCAATGCATACAACAGCAATCAAAGGGTTAATAAACCACAAGACTCTGTTACACAAATGTACACGCTGGCACACACTAGGCTTGTTAGTCAAAGGCATAAACAATTCACATACCAGTATTCAAAGGGTTAAGATGGTCCAACAATTTTCTTAATAAAAGGCTAATGGATTAGTTAGAGTATCAAGAACTAGACTAATTAAATGTTAGATTTAATATACAATGGTACATGACATTTGGATATAAAAAAACAAATAACAATTTGACATACAAATGATAAATGCATCACAGTTATAAAAACAAATGGGATGAAATTACAGAGAATAAACTTGCGTATGATAATCTATATGCCTGGGGCAGGCAGAAGAGATGGAAAGTCCTTCAATTAGATTGAGACCCCAAGAGCTGACTCCTTTGCACCTTCACCCATAGGCTTTTTAAGAAAACTGTAATGTGACAGCATTCAGAGGGGCAATGTATATGCAAATGTGTGGGAGGAAATGTCCTTGAGTGTCAACTATGGTTGGCTCAAAAATATTCCAAAATTTTTTACCTTTCTTAACTTTTTGTAGACATATCCCAGGGACATAACTCCCCCTTCAATACACCAGACAACACCTTTTGCAGATTTATATACAAAATATTATGGAATTACAATAATATCCAATATCATTCCAAAAGACATGTGACTACTGTGGTTTCCCTGTATAGTTGGTATCTATACTTCACAACTGTTGTGCGGTTTTTGCCTCCAGTACAGATTGGCACACTGATTTCCCAAAATATGAAATATGAAGGCATGTTCTTTGAAGTTGAATAGAAAATACAGGATCAAACGCCATGCATGGCTGTGATTGTCATATGTTAATTAATCTTTCCGACAGAATACCTGCTGAATCTAATTACCTCCCATTAACTGACTGAACAAATGTTTTCACAAAAATATTTCCATATTTAAATTAATTTCATGTTGTATTAATTAGATACACGTAATGTGGAAATATGGGCTGTGTTTTGAAATAAATGTAATTAAGTATACCATTATTAAAATGGTATATAATATATTTAGATATATGGATTAATCATTAAAAACTATTTTTCACTATAATTTTAGTGCTTATATACATATCCTGCGTTGTATGCTTGTCCTGCATAAGAAGTCTGGACTGTGATTACTAACAGTGTAGTACTCATAGTGATCCCTATATTGAGAAAAATCCAGGATACATTCACACCTTGGATTCAGAGCAGGGCAATGTACCAGGGACATCTGTACAACCACCCAGGAGTTCGTCCCTTTATTCTTCCTGTTAAGTACTGTTTACTACTTCCTTCATTAAATCAAACTGGGGACCTCCTATTTGTATCATTTTTTAATGAAATATAACAGCCATTTTTATTTCAATGCTTGATAGGGTACATTGATTTTAATACTTAAATATTCAGTTGGCGTATAAAATCCTAAAGATGTGATAGTTTGGCCTGCGAAATTGGTATTTTCCAGCTGAATGGTTTTTATTCTGCACATGAAACACAGTGAGAGTATAAAAAAGGAGCAGAAAATCACCTTATGATCATTTTGATTAAGTTTGATTTGCGTACAATGGTTCTATGCCCACAAGAAACATTTGTACAAAATCTCACAAGAAAGGCATGTTCGTTATGCACCTGTCAGTGCAAAATTAATAATACGTCCAGTAATAAAAAATTTTCCTACTGGGAAAAGTACAGCCACAAATATGTAAGGAAACATGACAGGTGCAATCTCTAAATGAAAATCACTAATATGCGAAAACAAAAAAAAATACTTTAATGGAGACTTATGGCACAGGACTGCATAATGACAAGGTATCATTATTTCGCCAGATGTTATAAAGGAACATGCTTCTATTTTTCTTTGCAGAATTTTTATGTGAACTGAGTTAAACAATTGGTGGAGTATATTTGTCAGTTTACATCATTTACACTTTGTATAGCTTTTTTTAGAACAGCAAAATTAGAGAACTTGATTACACATGACATATTTAAAAATCAGTACGAAGTATTTCCAATAACAATAGTTGTTTCCTATTATGTGATTGTCTTTGGTTTACAATACAAATAAATATCTAGAGTTTAAAGAGGGGCATATTTATTATATGGCAAAAAACTCTATGGTCATCGTGTTTTTAACAGTGATAGGGATTTGTCCAATAGATAAAGGTTTTACTGTTGGCGATAATACTGCTATAAGCAAAGCATGGAAAAATGTATTTAAAAAGGATTGTGGAAGCCATTTTTTTTAATGAGCAATATTTTTCACATAATTTATTCTATTTTTTAAACTTATTTCTTTTTACTAAGTGAAACTAAAAGTCCAGGTCTGGGTTTCCAATTAAACTGCACATGCATGAATTGGTTCACCAGGTCTAGAATCATCATCATCATCATCATTATTTATTTATATAGTGCCACTAATTCCGCAACGCTGTACAGAGAACTCATTCACATCAGTCCCTGACCCATTGGAGCTTACAGTCTAAATTGCATATCCCCTCAAACTAACCCAGCAAAATGATAAGTTAACTCTTTTTGCTCCAGGTCAGTATTGCAGAAAAGTGTTGCTCAGTAACCCTGGCGAGAGTTTATTGATAAATTATCATGACAGGTGATTAGCAGGTCCAGGGTTGTGAACACAACACCAGCTAAGATTGACACAGCCAGAGAGCAGTGGTGTGGAGGCTACTGGTATTCACCAGAGCCTGTCGCAAAGCCCGACTACGTGTAGTAACCAGGTTGCAATCCACCAAACTGGCCTTAGCAAGGTGGGCAAAGCACTACAGGCAAGTAGCTCTGAAGGCAGAATAGTCTGACTATAGGTCAGCAGGATGCAAGTTGAACAAACAGAATTAGAAGGATAGCAGAGGATTAGTCAGGAAGAGCCAAAGGTCAAAACCAATTTGTCCGTACAGTACAAGTCAGGATTCAAGTATCATTAATTCAGGAACAAGCCGGGCTAATAATCAGAAATTAATCAGTAAACAGGATAGGATGCTCATGAGCTCAGAACAGCAAAGCTGATATTCTGACAGGGAATGACAAGCAGAGCAGGTTTATATACTGTTTGGAAGTTCAACTCTCTGTTTCTGTGATGTCAGCAATCAGCTGATTGCAACTCAGTAAACTTGTATCAGATGTGCTTGTCATGCTGTGCAGTGAGTGTTGAATACTGACTGAGTCCTGTATCTAAATGCAAGATTTTAGACAGTGATAGTATATCATCGTGATAAGCGGCAATAGAAAAATTAGCTTTATCGCTGCATTATATTAAATATAAACCTTGTCTTGGATTGGTTAATTTATAAGTTACCAGCTAAAGAGGTAACACAAACTTGCATCTATACTCTCACTAAAACATAATATTCAAAATAATAATAAAAAAAAAAACACACGTGCAAAAAAAGCAAGGAAACATATTGAGAAAGCTACCCAGGTGTAAGAATAACAAAGTATGCATGCATTCTGCACAGGACTCTGCTCTTCACATTACTACAGCATTTTAGTGACCCCCACACAATACAGATAGCAACTTAATAAAATATATAAAATATACAATACAGAGAGCATTCTATTGAGTGCTATACATTATAGTGTTGTCTATAAATGTTAAATGAAATCAATGAAATATTTCAAGATGTTAATAAAAATGTCCAAAAGTAGAAACCAATTAGAATCTTCTTGGAAAGTACTATGTCACTGGTATTTTACAGACAAGCTAAATATGTACCCTTATTAACTTGGACATGACGTCCTTAACATGGAGGTCATGTGGTTGCAGAGACAGCGTACAAAGTAATTTATAACAGAATAGCACATTACAAATATGCATGTCTTGTTAAGCACCATAGCATCTGTTTTTTCACCTAGCCATAGCTAGGTTAGCTAACACTCTTTGCATGCCCCTTCAGTCTTGTATGCCCTGCATATTAAAGAACAAAGGCAGTTCAAAGAAATCCCCACTTCTATATTTATCATTCACTCACCATAGATAAAATGCACTTTCCTGATTTCTGTCCATTATCTGCTCAACTTACTCACATTAAGATATTAATTCATTCAGGAAAATGGATTACTGTCATACTTGTGGAGTTTGCAATATTACATTTATTTATTAATGTTTCTGGTTAGTTACATGTTGTGTGACTATGATTTACAAACAGCATCGATTACAACTGTGAAAATTGCCATTTAATAAAAATATAGCCTTTCCTGTGGTGCAAAGTATGAAAATTGCACATATAGGTACAGTGTCGGACTGGGGCATGAAGGGCCCACCGGGAATGCAACACTAGGGGCCCACCAGAGGTGGTGTGGTCAGCCATCATAGAGGCGGGACCAGACACTAGAGGGGGAGCGGTCAGCCCACAAAGGACAGCTAGCACCTTAGTGTAGTATATAAAGAATGCAGTGTGTGTATAAAGAATACACAGTCTTGACCTGCCTCTTAGATTGGGCAGAACAGTCACCAAAAATCAGGATTGTCCCACTAGACCAGGTTTGGCTAACCTGTGGCACTCCAGGTGTTTTGAAACTACAAGTCCCAGCATGCTTTGCCAATATATAGCAGCTTATTGCTGGAAGGGTATGCTGGGACTTGTAGTTTCACAACACCTGGAGTACCACAGGTTAGCCAAGCCTACACTAGACTCAGAACATTTGACAGACTGTCCTACCTGTTGTTGTCACTTTTACTACCTGTGGCTGCTGGTTTCTTTAGTTGCGGCTTGTCTGCATCCTGGAATGTTGAGGGCCCTATTTGGAAAAAATAATTGGTACATTTAGAAACGCCAACCATCCCTGCCATTAAATCAACAGCACCCACATTTAATAATTAGGCCTCTCTCCAGCCTCAACATTAAAGTAATAGCACTCACATTTGATAAATAGATCTATTTCCGTCCAACCAACCCCAACATTAAATTAATAGTATTCCCATTTAATAAATAAACCTATTACCCTCCCTCCAAACGGCCCCAGCAATAAATCAATAGCATTTACGTTTAATACAGCCATTTCCCACTACCATTCCTAGCATTAAATAATTAATATTCACATTTAATAGATAGCCCCCCTCCCCACACTCAGCCTCCTCCCCACACTCAGCCCCACATTCAACTATAGACCCAAACCAACTCAGCATTTAGTGTTCTCTGTGCAGCTATAGTACTCTCAATTCACACTATATATACATATATATTCTTTATTGTTTCCCAGGAGTTGTGGTGTTTTTAACAGTGTATAGAACCAAAGCAGGGGAACTCTCTTGCTAAGCCTTGTGACAATACCGTTTGGCTAAACCATCTACAGAATTTTACAATGATAATGTTTCCGTGATGTATAAAACAAAAGTTTTTCATTAATTGTGTACACTGGTATTTTCACATCCAGGCAAACATCTGAATAATGAAAACTTAAGTTTATTTAACACAACGGAGCTATAGTACTTTTTATTAAAAGGTTAAACAATTATACCATAACAACTGAATACGTTATAATTATCAGTCTCTCTTTAGCCAACCCCTGGGCACAGTCCTGTGGTTACTAGCATTCTCCCCCTCTTACAGCCAGCAAGGCAGTCCTGCTCCAATGACAGCCTGTTTTTGGGGCACACGCTTATACAAGGCTCACAGGCAATGAGGAAAAAGATATCTGGTCCTTGCAGCCTCTGCATCTTGTTGGTACATTATGAGTCGTAACCTCTTGCTAGTACTGGTTAACCTGGGTCCCCCTCCTGTGGAGGCTTCTGGGTACAGGTTGGGCACTCCCAATTCTGGCTCCTCGATTGGCAGGGAGTGAGGTGCTACGCATTACTTCTGGACCTCACATTGGTTGTTGCTCCACAAATTCTGAATGTAATAGACTCCCACAATAAATGTCAACAAAGGAGTCTAATCACTGCTGATTTTACTTAACCCTTTATAGCTTTTTCCTAAGATCCAGAGCATTGTACACACTTATGGTGAATGCTAGTCAGCTATCTGTGTGCAATTTAACAGTACCTGCAGACTGCAGTACAAAGAGGGGGAAAAAAAAGAGGTGAAAAGTAACCCTCATTCACTGTGGGAAACGAGTAGGAATAGTAACCCCTCTTTTTGCCACTTACCTTACCTTGAAAAGCTCCGGCATCCTGCTCCTCTGGGCGGCGCGGCTAGTGACAAGAAGACAGCCGCGGTAGAAACTCCGTCCTCCTCCCCTGCTGAAGTTCACAAAACACTACCGCGCAGGCGCAGAGAGCCAAGGCACGGCTCTCTGCGCCTGCGCGGTAGTGTGTTTCTTACACAGACGACCGTCTACGAGGTGCTCCCTGCAAGCTCCGCCCCAATGTCGGAGGGGGCGGGGCTTAATCGCGGCTGGGCCTACCGGTCTACAGCCCGGCTGGCCGGCAGGCCAGTCCGAGGCTGTATAGGTATGCCACACACAGAAATAACATTTTGTGTTAGTACTGCACTCAGCACACAACTGCAAGTAAATCATCATACGTATGAGAAGCCTTGATAGACCGATCATCAAGAACAATAATTTTCACCTCTTTAAAAACCTCCATGCACAAATCTAAAATACTGTTGTAAGTACATTAACAAGTCATTACAAAAAGGAAAAAAAAAATAGCTTATGCACTGATTTCTGTTAATTAAAAATTATTTTCACATGATAAATATATGAAACTTGACCTAATTTTAGAATATAAGATAATGTTAATATACCCAATTACTGTCGTAAAATAATCAGCCCTGGGTACAATTTGAAACGGGTTACTTAAAAAGCAACAATTCCACATTCTAGTTTTTCTTTAAATAGTAAGTTAAGTGCCTTTTAAGCATGTAATTTTTCTTAGTTGTCTTCCTATGAATTATTATCTCCTTTACAAAATCTCTCGCATCCAGTGTGGCTACCAGTTACACAGATATACAGGTTCACAGCATCTTAGTTCACCGGGGGAAGGAGGAACAGGAGGATTTCCCAAAACACAGCGCATACAGACTTCAGGTGGGGCATTCCAAAATTTCTCTGCCATGACACTGTGCAGAATTATAAATCATTACTAACAGCCTGAAGAAACAAATCTAGGAAAATGGTATATACCAACATTTTTCTATAACCTTCCACAGTGATTAATGATAAAAAAAAAACACACCTCATTTTATCATGGGACTACTGCTTTAAATACATGTCATTGGACTCTGTAGCTATAACTAGCTAATGACATACCACATTGTAGCTATGATTTTCAGGGGATCATGTAGGGTTAACAATTTAGCACTAGTTTACAAAATTGCTCAAAAGACGATTAAAAGTCCGGTCTTACAGATAATTATTTATAAGCATATCATTTTATATCACAATATTCAGCCCTGCTGCATTCTGCCAGATGACAAATGAGATGAGTAACCCGTTGAGGTGAAACATCAGGTGAGTATATAAAATACTTTTGTGACTGCAGTTCTGGAAATTGCTGAGGGAGTGAAGAAAGTTCATGTTAAGAAAGAAAATACGAAGCATTTGCCATGAGTGGGTGACAAAGAAGTTACACTTAAATAAATCATAATAGACACTGTCTGGTGACCAGATCCATAAAGTATCATCTTCAACTTCATTAACATTAATATCTTTGTAGTCTGCCTTCTGTTATATATCATCACAGAATTCTCAGAGGAAAATGTTGCCAACGGTTGGCAGTGATAGAGTTTATTTAGTAATGTTTCCCACATTGTGCCAGAGACTTATCCCTCTGTGGCCTTATATAAAGTAACTAGGAAGAAATAAAATATATTCTGTTTTTTATGCACTTTAAAAATGAAACACAACAAGGTACTAAAATATGATGAAATAAATGACTGAGGTTTAGACGATATCAATGGTAAATAGTAATTATAGTGATTATATTAATAAATATGGGTAGTATCTATAACAGAAAATTATACAACTAGATGTTGTTGTATATGTTAACTTTATGATATCAGTAATCTTATGTCTGAAATATGTAGACTTTAAAGTTTGTGAATTTGTTTGTAACACTTTTCTTTTCTTTCACGGGCATTGTTGGTGTTATTGACTACAACTACTGACAAAGTAACCCTAAATAATGTTTACTTTTACATTTTCTTGCTACATAGGACAACTATAAATTTTTCATGAACCTTTCAAAAAGAGGACTAAATCTCAGCTCTATATTGTGTCATAGCAAGATTTCTTTGCCTGCAAAATCTCTTTAAAGAACTTGTCAGCTACATACAGAGTAACACCCATTTTGAAGGTTGGACTAAAGCATTATTAATGAGATTGTAGCCTCTGCATTTCTTAGCAATACATGCCTAATGCTTATTAGTCAGGCCTTTTGAAAATTGGTTATGAAATGTGTCAGGGATTTTCTAGTAAATTGGTAGGCTGCTTTCTCATACGAATAGTAGTTAAGGCCACTTGCCAAAATGAATTATTTTAAAGGCTTGGTAGCAGTGGGGAACACCTGGCTAAAGAGAGCATCACATGATTGGATGTGAGCAGATCACATGATGCTCACATTCACACAAGTAGCTCCCTCTTTAGTCTGCTCCCAGCCAATCGCAATAAAGGATGGGATTTGACAGGGAGTTTCCATCCGCTTTCAGAATTTGAAAACATAGTGATATAGTAAATAGTTTTTAATGTTTGTTTGCTATCATGAAGACTGGAAAAGCACTCGGCTTAGAACAACCTAAATAAACATTCAAGAATTCCTGTCAACTACAGTTTATCCAAGATACATAATACACTGGATCAGCCAACAGGTAGACCGATTGTATCTGCCGTTTGTTCCATAACATCTCGGAATATAGATCACTTTTTGCAACTAGTGGTCACCAAGCAGGGGAGCTACCTTAAGGATACCACTCAGGTCTTGGATATGATCAGCAAAGTCACTTGGAGAATTGAGTACTTACTCATGACATGTGACGTTACTTCTTTGAATACCATTATTGATCATTCCAGGGGCTGTGCCCACACTAGAAACATCCCCACCAGTGAGGCTAATCTGAACAAATCGACTTCATTATTAAATCCATAACATTTACGCTGGAACGCAATTATTTTTGGTTCCGAGAGAGTTACTTTAGACAGCCCAGAGGGACAGATTTGGGTAGCAAATTCACCTCCAGTTATGCAACTTTGTTCATAACATCACAGGTTTCGAAACTGCCCCCTACAAGAGTTGTGTGGGTTTGTCACCTATATTAATACCAATAAATTGAATCTCAAATTCACCTAAAAATATCAGTAAGGAAAGGTTAGAGTTTTTGGACCTTAAAATATCATCATCACCATTTATTTATATAGCGCCACTAATTCCGCAGCGCTGTACAGAGAACTCACTCACATCAGTCCTTGCCCCATTGGAGCTTACAGTCTAAATTCCCTAATATAGACACACACTCACACACAGACAGATAGAGACTAGGGTCAATTTTGATAGCAGCCAATTAACCTACCAGTATGTTTTTGGAGTGTGGGAGGAAACCAGAGTACCCGGAGGAAACCCATGCAAACACAGGGAGAACATACAAACTCCTCACAGAAAAGGCCATGGTTGGGAATCGAACTCATGACCCCAGTGCTGTGAGGCAGAAGTGCTAACCACTGAGCCACCGTGCTGCCATATGTGGAGAATAGAGCTTTACATACCAAGACATTTATGAAATCAGTTGACAAGAATACATTTATACCTTCTACCAGCAATCATCATAAAAGGTGGTTAAGTAATATACCAGAAGGGCAAATGATCAGGATCAGAGGAAATTGTTCAGATATTTCTACATTTGAAACACAGGCCACTTCCCTGAAAGAAAGATTTCAGAGAGAGAAACTATGACATTGAGATCATAGAGAAAGTCACAGTGAAACCAAAGCTTTGGAAAGAAAGAAACTCCTGGTACCCAAAATTAGGAATAAAACCACTAATACTGAAGAGGTGTATTTTATTACTCAATTTAACCATGGAGAAAGAGCCCTTGAAGCAATCTTGTAAAACCACTGGCCCTTACTATTAAGGGATGAAAAGTTGTCTACAATTCTCCCAGATAGACCAAATGTGATATTTAGAAAGGCGCAAAATTCAAGATATTCCGACTAACAGCTAGGTCCCAATGGACACTAATAGAAAAGAGACATTGCTAGGAGAGCAAAGAAAATACATTTTTCTTATGCACCAGATGCCTGGACTGCAAGACCACAAAACAAAACTCAACAAGGTCTATTGCTAACTTGTATTAAGTATGGCATTAAGGAGTGAATATCATGAAACACCTCGGGTGTAGTTTACTTACTGGAGTGCCCTTGTGGCCTGCAGTATGTTGGCCGAACTGTGAGAAATCTGAGTGTCAGAATTTTGGAGCACATACGTAATATCAAGAAAGAATATGAGGAGCACTGTCTGTCTATCCACTTTCCTCAGGCACACAACCATGACCATAGCTTATTACGTTTTATCCGCACAAAGAAAATAGCAAGACCATGGAGAGGAGTAGATTTAGTAGAATCCATTTCAAAATAAGAAGCTAAAAGGATTTTTAATCTGAACACCCTGACACCTAATGGTCTTAATATCAATATTGATCTGGGCATTTTCCTAGAAACCTAGATTGCAACCAAAACATTACACGCTTATCTTCTAAGTTCTCCTGCACTTTGAGTTAGTATGTTTATGTCTCCAGCACATACACATCCCTTCATCGGTTTCACTATGGTACATTGGACACTAGCCTATAGGACCCTTCAGACCTTAACAGATTTATTTTGATCCATTTCTATAATTAGGTTGCTTTAGTAGATCATATGAATACAGTTATGGTCCTACACTTTTATTCTATGCATACTTTATCTCAGTCTATTTATAGAGAGATACAATATAAGATCTGATTACAATATTATTGTGGAAACTGCAGCATATCTATGGTTATGCTATTCACAATGATATGGAAAAATTAAAACACATAATTGGGTATAGTTCTATTGCTCTGCTTTACTAATGCAAATTTTTTTATGTGACTATGAATGTGATTTGTCTTCAACCATCACTTTGCCTCATTTACCATCATTTACTATTATTTATTATGCTATGCGTCCTCTTGTCAAGGCAGAAAATATGTTCACTGCTTGACAGCTACAACCTGGCTAAGACGTGGATCTCCACCGTGCATGCGCAAGTTCAAATGAGGTCCAGAGTACTTACAACAGTGTCTTCATCTCAATTCACCCCCCACTACTCAGGGGAGGTAGAGAGGACATTGCAGATTATCAACTAATGAATAAAATGGAGTCTGCAGAAACATGAGTCCAATCCCTCATACATGTGGATTTGTTTCAAAGTCTTATATCGTGGATATGGAGGATTACATATTTGGAAGTTTACATATAATGTAATTACTCTTGCTGAGTGACCTGTCCGATCCTGCAACATATGAAAGTTGATAAGAATTATTGTGGATGCTTTTTTTTTATATAAAATGACTCTATATTTCATTTTGAGCAATCATTGTTTGATAAAGACTGTGGAGTACTTCGAATACCTTGGAAGGTATCACCACATTTCAGAATTGCCACCCAAGTTTCAATGAACTTTTGAGTGATGTGTTGATCCTATTTTATGATTCTGATACGTTCATATTGATTGTTATGGGTTTTATTTACATTGTGATGCTTTATATTTAAACTCTTGATTTACATAAAATTGTTTACATTAGTAGTGCTCACGTTCACTTATTTTGCACCTTGGGACTACTTGTTTATAGAACAGCCTTGGACCGTGATTATCTCTTAATCATATATATATATATATATATATATATATATATATATATATATAGATAGATAGATATAGATATATAGTCAATATACAAGTTAATTAATAAAATATAAAAACATAAGAAGTAAATAATACAATATAACCACATTTAATAAATAAAAATTGTTACAGCTAACGGCTACCATCATACATTTTTAGAAAAGATGATAAGAGGTCTTCACCTATAGCAGCCACTTTTCCAGTGGAACTAGTCATGCTCGCAGGTACTTGGATGCCCCCGGGTCTAAACTCTAGCGTAGTAAAAGATTATGTCCAGCTAGCATAGCGCAGAGGTAGGAGGCAGATAACTGGAACATGGCAGACAGATATCGTGTACACACCGAAGGTTGTGGGGCACTAGCAAACAGATTAGTCTGGAACAGGCCAAAAGGTCAGGACAGGTTGTAAGAAGGGAGAATCCAATAAGACAAAGCCAAAGTTCAGGGGTGATCAGAGTTCAAGCAAGTTCCAGAAACTAGTCAGGGGTCAAAACAGAGATCAATTAAAATTCAGGCAGTGTATCCACAGGAAACTGGAGAAGGTCAGCAACTGTGTGGCAGAAATGCTATAACCAGCAGGGAAGCTAATACCTCCCTGCCTTAAAAACATGAAAGGTCCAATCAGAAGCAAGGACACACAGTTGTCATAATCAGCCTCAGAAGTACACTGCCCGCAAAGACCTGGTTGTCAAACAGCTTACCAAGCACAACAGCAGTGCAGAGAGCTGCCTGGTTGCCCTTGCAACAGCCGGTATGCTGGGGACGGATGTGACGTCCCAGCTGCCAGGACAACAGCTGGTACGCAGCCAGAAGGGGAGACAGGTTGATTCACCATGGCAAAAATATAGCAAAGGATTCAAACAATAGATTTCAATATATAACAGATATAAGCATTCAAATATGTAAAATGAACTCTAAACTGATAAAACCCCTAGACAAGGTCTTCACCTGTAGCAGTATTCGATTGCCCCCAGGTGTTAACTTGTGTTAGTGGGGCATTATTAATTGTGTGTATCCTGCAGTGTGTTGTGTCTGTACAGCAAACACTGTATAGCCAGAGTGTAATTATGCCTGAATTCAAATGCACACATTTCATTAGATCCACTTGTATTTGAATATGGGCGTACATACGAGCAATTTCCAACCATTTTAAAAACAGCAAATTACATTCACTTTGCGTTCCTTGATTATTCAGGCCCTATAATTTTAACAGAGAATAAACAAAATAAACCACTCAAATCCAACATTAAATTCCAAAATCTTGTGACCCTTTCCTTCCTCAGAGCCCCTCTTTTAAAGCAGAATTATAATTCTATGTGGATAAACCATGTTTCTAAACCCATTCAGTCTTCCCCCTAAATGCTATATTACAACGTTTATCTCGACTTAAAGCAACATAAAAAAACGGCTCTTCAGATATATATTTACAGCATGGAATTCATGAGAGACATGAGCCTCCAGTCATATAATGAAACTGACTACCACACTAATCTCCATCAAAGGAGATAAGGACATACAAAAAATATACTAATAGCATTTATAAATTTAATTACAGTACAAATAAAGGCTTGGCATCTGCAGAATCAACTTAACAAAATCTATATTTTTTAAAGTACAGGTTACATTTCTATATAAAAAATTGTAATGATAAATATGTAGTATACCATTATTAAATCTATTCACAATGCAAGATTCCCAAAGGTCTATATCCACATTGGAACATGTTATACTTAATAAGGTAAAATCATCAAGCACTCGCTTCAGAAATGTTTTTCTTTTTCTATGAAAACAACATTATTAATATGAATAAAAGAAAATTAATTAATAGATCACAATAGTTGTAATGGCTTAAATATTATATAGTGTAATTAAATATAATCCAAACATGATACTGAAATTTGTAGTTTATAACACAAAACACTCTATACCTTCCTTCACAAAGCAAGCACACACTCTTGCTGTTCATTGTCAAACCGTATTACTACTTCCCACAGTAAGCAACTAAGAATTTGCATTGTTATAGTGTATTATTAGAAAAAGCCTACAGTGCAAACTTAGAGGTCCTTAGGGTCTGTCTAGTTGAATTATTGTAAAACATATACGTATTACTAACCTCTTGTGATGTTATACTAGCACAATGACTTTAAAATATTTAGTCAACTTGTATTGAATTTAGATATCACAAGAGGTTCATAAATGTCTGTGCTATTTTATTATAAAATAATAAGCTTACTTTTCTATAAAAATAACACTTGCACCCAAGTGGATTTATGCTTGCTGCATAATATACATTTGTTACAAAAAAACCTACTGAAGCTTTGAAAAGTAACAAGCGCTGCTTCATTGCTAAACAAGATACAAGCATTTGTTTGGTTTCACTCCACATTGCACCTATAAAGTGTGGAAGAACTTGACTGGCCTGCACAGAGACCTGACCTAAACACCTTTTGGATGAATTGGAACACCAGCTGTGAGTAGGCCTTATTATCCAACATCAATACATAAACTCACTAATGTTATTTTACTCAAATCCCCGCAGCTATGTCCCAAAATCTAGTGGATAGCCTTCCTAGATGAATAGAGGGTGTTATAACAGCAAATGGCTTTGGAATGAGATGTTCAACAAGCACATATGTTCACATACTTTTGGCTATTTAGAATAATATTAGGCACTTTAGCAGTAAATGTATTATTGTTTGGGACTTGGAACATGAAATTAAATTAATTATTAGTCACTTGGAATGTATGATTGAGTGTTACAGGTGCTAGAAATGTTAGAGAACATTACAGTAGTTATTGTCACTGGTGATTTAATTATATTGTTGGGCACGTTAATGGGCATTATAATAATAATAATAATAATAATAATTATTATTATTATTATTATTATTATTATTATTATTATCATCATTACTGGGCATTGCTAATGGCTGAAATGGAAAATTATTCACATTACTGGTACTGAGAAGGTATTAATGGAGATGTTAGTGGCACTGACAATAAATTACTTTAAATAAAAAACACATTTCTGTAGCTGGGTATATATTATTAGGCATTAGTGGTGCTGGAAATATGCAATTGTATACATTACTGGATATTACTGGAATTGGGAATATATTATCAAGTATATTTTATGCTTCAGTCTCACTTTACCTTTAATCTGCCACTGTAGCTTGATGTTCCCTACATTATACAATTTGAACCTTAATCCTGTGCTCCCACACCACTCCACACGTTGATTCCTAGATGCTTCTCTTTCAAAGCAAAAACTGCAATGTTTTGGATGTATAACCTCCTTTTGTGAAGCATACATATGGGGCAGATTTGTATGAAGCATATGTGGTTCAGATTGATGTGCTCTCTGTAAATGCTTCATATGCTGTTCTTTATCTTATACCAATAATTAAAAACAGTGGTAGTGGTCAGCTGGATAATGATTGAGGAAGATAGCACAGTTTTACAGCTGCCTCAGGAATCAGATATTTTAGAATTGCCCTTTGTAGAGCAAGATCTAGAGTTAGAAAATACTTTAGGAACATCCATCCATATAAAGGATGGGGGAAGGAGAATAGTACTGCCAGTATGCTAATATGATAACGGATTACATTAATAAAAGAAAAAGTCATACCAAATTCACATGCATTTTAGTTTGGTGTGACAAGTGTTTCAGACCGTTTCATATAATTTATAGTATGACAATTTTATCTAAACTTCTGTTATAACCATCTTCCAAAACATGTCATCTTGTAGCATATAGAAATGCCAAATATTCATTAAACACTTTTATATTCAATGACAGGGGCTATGATTGTACTGAAAATTCAATCAGGCTCCCTGTCAGTTTAATAACGAGAATTTTAACATGCCCATGACAAAATCACCCAAGCATAATATTGCCTTTGCCAGGCTAAAGCTTGTTTCTAATTCTGAAATTCTCAATCCCATAAAAACATTACAAATGTTACATTATTTTGAATGCAGAAGAGTACATTGTGCTACATAGTAAACTGCACACTGTGCATTTCAATTAAAGAAAACATTAAAGCAGTGCATTTGGCAATTTGTACCTGCATTATTTATTTTAATATTGAGAAACAGCACTGCATTTACTCTTTGCAGAAAGACAGCAGGCAATACAAATCTTTCAAAGCCTCTAGTGGCAAGAAAACTATTACAGAGATGAATTGTAGACAGTCTCTAGAGGACTGGTGCTGTATGCTTGTTGTACAAAAGGCAGTTAGGATCACACTGAGAGGTGTCAAAACACTGGCAGTTGGGTTTACCCTTTGGACACCTTTTTCACCATGGAAGGTTTTATTTATTTTTTTTATTTATTTATTTCTTATGTTTGAGTTATGGTACATTTAATGCATAAAAGTGCTCATGGAAAATACAACTTTTTTATTTAGTTATTTATATTTTAGCTGGTGTGCCTATTGATATATGCATATTATTCAATTTGTTTTCTGTCAAGTAATGAAGTTATTTTAACAACTATATGATATGACATTAACAGGTGTGAGTAAGTCTCAGAATTTAAAAGTATGTTGATTTCTGGAGAGGGAAGAAATAGCATTGATGTGATGTCTTGTCATGAAACCTGTGGCATAGAGAGGGAAAAAAGGAAGAGTGAATGGAAAAATGGATCAGAGGACTGATATGCGTAGCAAATCTCACAATAAGGAGGCTGGTCCCATGGGGAGTGGGTAGCCACTAGAAAGCATAGTAATGCCCAGGTTGTGCAGAACAGGCCTCTCTCCTAGTTTTTAAAAGACCAAGAGAAAAAACATACTCTACTCTTCCATGGCCCACACCTTGACTGGGTCCTGACTACTATCTCATTTGCTTACCCATGCCTGGCTCTGGACCTGCAGGGCAGAGAGAGACACATGGGGAAACAGAGGTACTCATACAATATTGGAGACAATAGGTTTACAGATAAAGGGGGGAAGGTGATAAAGGGCCAGATGCACACACAAATGGGAGGAATAGGTGGTACAGTGGCACACATGGGGAGACCAAGGGAGAGAGGGTTACAGATACAAAATTGGAGAAAAAGAGACAAACACATAGGGCAAGACAAATATGGGGGTGAAAGAGACAGACACACTGGAGTGTAGCGAAGAGAGTTGCATACACATGCAGAGGGTGAGGCTGAAAACATTGGAAGAAGGATGGAGTCAGGGTGGTTCGAGAGAAAAGCATAAGTCAAGGCCAAAGGGTGGGCCGGTAAAAAGGGGAAATGGATGGGAAGGCTGGATTTGTAACAAATTTAGCCAAGGTGATTAGTGGAAAGACTGAGGAATGCACACTTAAGCTTCATTTTATTTTATTTATCCACCTGTGTCTGCTAACATCGCACTGACTTGAAGATGTTGTGCACAGTAATACGCCTGCCAATAGAGAAAATAGGGGAAAGGAGAAGAGGAATTTAGGTGCCGCACACTCCAGTAGAAGAGAAGCAAAGGAACGGGGCAGGGGTTTTGCATTTGCAAAGCACAAGAATGCCCTATCTAAACCAAATGACCACAAGCTACAAATTGCAGATAAAGGCACAATTTTCAAACAAGACTTGCAGCAAATCGGCATCTCGATTTTTATCATGGTCTGAATGCATCCCACTGGATATGTGATGCTGTGATTTAGAAAACCTCTGGGAAACACATAGAGAAATATGACAAACAATAAAGGTGCATTGGCCCAGCTGTGCCTGTTAACATTTTGATACACCTACTCAAAACTACTTGTTTGAGGGCTGGCTAAGAGGTATATATTTATTGTTTATTTTATGTTATTTTTGCCCTATGGTTTGCATGTGTTGAATGTAAGATAGTTGACCTGATTTTTTGTTTTGCTTTGTGTAATTTCAGGTGATTCAGGAAATGGGTGTTACTCGAGGATAATAACACCTCTATTAAACCCTAATACTCCTGCTGATCACAAATATAATGAGGTGCATGTATCCACTAGAGGTGTAATCGACTGTACTTTTGGACTATTAAAGAGCAAGTTCAGGTGCCTTGACAAATGCCTATGCTGCACAATATTGCTTTACATCTGTGTGAGGTGGATCCTAATATTAGTACAGCATACAGTGAGGAAGCAGGGATGCAAGTAACACCATTTCATGTGAAGAACAAAGCAGAGAGAGGCAGGTACATTAAAGACTCAGCCAGACCTATTTCACCTGTATGTACATATGCAAAAAATCTATTTAGTATGTTCTTGTTTGTATACACCCTTCTTACTACAGTTAACTCACCCTTTTCCTCCAGTGTTTGGACCTGACCCCTGTATAATGTAATCCAGGAGTGGGGTCCAGGCATTGCTGCTTTAAAACCGGCAATCTCACTCTGGCCATTGTAACTGATGTCATTTCTTTATAGAGACATTTTACACAGTCGCATTTTAGATCTGGCGGGTAGCAAAAGTTATATGTCAGTAATATAGTAGTCTACCCCACAATATATATAGAGATTTATCATGTAAATTAACAGTGGTCTGGTGACTACAGCTTAATAAACCAAATCCTGGTATGTGTAATTCACAAACAAATATTCACCTTTACTTACCACTGCCTTATTAGTAGCTCATACTTATGGTGTATCATTTGTGTATTGCAATAAAAGTTAAAAATGTTGTAATATACAATATAAGATATTGGCAATTATTATACCAACATGTCTGCACATAAGCAGGCAGCTATGATAATATACTGAAAGACCAACAGCATGCATTGGCAAGCAGAAACCAATTTTATTTAGACAATAAAAAAAACTTTGGTAATCAACTATAATGGCCAACTAGTAATTTTTATTTTTTAGTTTTTTGGGCAGGGCATTCCTCAATACAACCCTTGGACGCGCCTCTCCTGTGCTTACCCGTTGTACACAAAGTCAGACAAGGGGGTTGTTGGTGCCAAAGTAGATGGGGTACTAGTTAGGCTGGTTTTCCTTGAGGTTGTGAGTGCACATAGGATTTTGTATTATAATGCTTTCCAACTGATCAAAAGCTGAACATATTCTTGAGGTAATAT